>NW_006399751.1:44718834-44722903 GCF_000299155.1 Elephantulus edwardii | reverse complement strand
TTGTAAAACAATGAAAGAATTTTTCTTTTACTTTTCCAAGAGGGTAGTGTTCTGGGGGGAGCTTTGGGAGGGGAGAAATGTGCAAAATGAATGAATGGAAATCCAAAGCCTCTGTAAATTTTTACTGAAATTAATAACAAATTGAAATAAAAAAAATTAAGTTAGAGTAAGGATGGAACTGGATTTATAACTGCTCATGCCAATAACACTATATCATGGCATGGAGGAGGAATAGTAGAAATGTATCCACATTTACAATATTCTTCTTAGCAAAACAATTTATGGAAAATAGAAACTGCATTGGAACATGTATCTCTGGATTGGAAATGATCATATTGTTAATATTTCTAGCCTTAAGCTTAAAAGATTATAATGTTCAAAATTATTTGTTATATATTTGCTTAAATTTTTCCCTCTTTTAACAACTGGGATCTAGAGGGAAAAGACCAGAGAATGAAAGGAAATTTTATTAAGGAAAAGGGGAGATAAACTATCTCATTCTTACCAAGCACATTTGGTTTCTCTGTGAGCAGTCCAATTTGCACCAGAGATGTAAAAAGAGCAAAGGCCACATGGAGACACCCATATCTGACCTTTACCCCCTTTACAAAGGGGAAATGTCTCTGTCAACAGCATCAATAACACAAAACCAATTTCCATGAGGTCAAACATGTCTCCCATGCTCTGGACCCTCTTTCTATTCATCTCAACACCAATCTTACTGCTTTGCTGGTTTCAAAATCTGATGCAATAGCTCATATAACCATATTGGGAAAGTAAAAATATTATAATCCAGATTAATAACAGAATAGAGTCAACACAGCTCCCAAAATGTGCACATGAGCACTCAGCCTCGAGCCTCATAGCTTGGTGTTCTCAAGTTCTCAGTCCTACCAATATTGTATCTTCCCTATCCCCTCACCCCCAACCTCAAGGTCTCTAGTTCAGCCATAAGTATTGCTGCCATAGGTGTAGCTGGAGCCCAGGTGTCTAGCATTATCTTACTCTGTCTTCAATGGTGCCAGAAGATCTGCCTCTGCAGCTAGAGCTGTTCAATTTATTTTTGAGACTAGCCAAACCCCTTTTAGATTGTTGAGACTGGCCAATCCCCTTATAGATTATAGATAGCAAATCTCTATGTGTAGGCTAACATGCCCCATTTATATATTTCTATCCATCTATATAGCAAAGTCAAATAATGGTTAGGTAAGTCATCTTGAAAGATAAATTCCATAAGAAAGAATCTAGTGGCTAAGAGACAAGTGACATTTGTGAAGCGGTAAATAGTTTTTGTCTTTGTGTTGAGTGCAAACATGTGTAGGAGATGCATTAAACAGCCTCAAACACAGCATGCTTCCTCGTCAGACATACATACAGCTTACACAATAAAATTTAAAGACATACTAGTAGAATATGATTCAGTAGGTCTGGCACAACTTGTTAGATTTGGGTTTAAACTAAAGAATTTATTTTATAGCTTGAAAATTTCTGTCAGTTCAAACAACACAAGCAGCTCTAAGAGAGGTCTTAGAACAGTCCCCTCCCCCACACATATTTTCTGATCACAAAGGTCCTAGCTGGGCTTCACCTTTGCTTCCAATATGGAAAAACAGAAACCTGGTTTTTTTAATCTATGAATTAAGAATCAAAGCGATTTTACAAAATTATTTCTACTCACCCTCCTTCCCTGGGGTTCTTCTGGCTCATAAAAGGTTTCACAAGGCTGACCACAGCCTCTGTATCTGACTAATAGTTTGCATGAATAATAAAATCTTCCAGAAGTAAACAAGCTCATATTTTTGCCATTTGTAAATGTTATTGCTATTATAAAATCGATGTTTTACAACCAGAACTCTTGGCAGGTCTTACTGATGGTTATTGTCAACTTGGACTTTTCTCCTTTTTTGGTGTGATTTCTTTTCATATAAAATATTAATGTGATTTTATATACATGAAAAGCGCTCCCCATCATAAATTTCTCCGACTACCATTTAGCAAGGCAAGCAGCAGTGTCTCGTGTAGACTATGTGTCCATACTCATCTATCTACCCTTCGATGAACAGTCCTTCCCGCTAGGGCCATGGGCCTGACTGAAATAAGGACATGTCTGAAGTGTTAAAGAGTTAAATGAGATTAATTTTAGAAAAATTAACCATTGTTGGGGTTCTTCCTCAGATGTTGTTGTTGTTGTTAGGGGCCATCAACTCAACTGTGACTCATAGTGATCCAATGGACAACAGATGTGAACCTTACCTTATCCTTTACCATTCTCATAATTCCTGCTATTATTGAACTCATTGTTACAGTCACTATGTTTATCGTGTTCAGGGTTCTCCTTTCTTTCTATGAAACTCCACCTTTCCTAGCATGATGTCTTTTCCCAAGTACTGGGCCTTCTTGACAACAGGTTCCTAATATGTTGTTAGGTGCCATTGAGTCAAGTAAGACTTACAGCGATCCTTTGAACAGCGGATCTGAACCCCATCCTATCTGTGCAATTTTCACACTTCCTGACACACTAGACTCCATTGACGCAGTCACCATATCAATCCACCTGATTCAGGGTTGTCTTCTCCTCCACTGATCCTTCACCTTTCCAGGCATCATGCCCCTTTTTAAGGAATAGCTCCTCCTAGCAACATGCCCAAAATATGTCAAGCAAAGCCTCATTGTCTCCAAAGTGCACTCCAGCTGCACCCTCTCCAAGACGTATTTATTTGTTCTTTTGGCAGTCTGTGGGATGTTCAGTGCTCTTCTTCAACACAATTCAAAGGCATCAGTTCTTCTGTTATACTATTTATTGTCTAGCTCTCAGAAGCATAGTGAAAAACTGAAAAACTGTGGCCTGATTTTGATACACCTTAGTCCTCAAACTGACATTGTTACACCTCAATTTTGGAGAAGTCTCTAACTGCAGACTTTCTCAATGCAATCCATCTCCTGATTTCCTGACTGCTGGTACCAAGCATGTTGATTGTGGATCCAAGTAAGATGACAGTTTCAATTTCTTCTCCATCCACCATGATGTTGCCTATTGGTCCAGTGGTAAAGAGTTTGTCTTCTTGACATTGAGATACAACCCATATTGAAGGCTGCATTCTTTGATCTTCTGCAGCAAGTGCTTCAAGTCCTCTTCACTTTCAGCAAGCAAGGTTGTACCATCTGCATAATGCAGGTTATTGATGAATCTCTCTCTGATCCTGATGCCACATTGCTCTTTATATAGTCCAGCTTCCTGAATGATTTTGCTCAGCATATAGACTGAATAGGTATGGAGAGAGAATAGAACTCCGATGCACTCTGTTCTTAATTTTAAGCCAGGCAGTGTTTTCCTGCTCTGTTCACACAACAGTCTCCTAGTCCAGATATAGATTTCACGTGAGCACTATTAACTGCTCTGGGATTTCCATTCTTTTCAGTGTCAGCCACACATTGTTATGATGTATGTGTGACTTTAATTCCTCAGCCCTCAGGATTGCACAGATTGGAAACTTAGAACTGCCTTATCTGTTTACTGATTTTGCCTTGGGTAGACTTTCTTCTGAGTCTTTCAGCTGTTCTCTAGTCATTTCCCAACATGACTGATCATCAAATAATGTTTGGTTTTTTTAATTTGTTGCACTTGTGTGCTGTCAAGTTAGAACCAACCCATAGCTGACCTTTTTTTGGTCTTTAAGAGGCAGTAAACACACAGGAGGTGATTATCCATCCTTCTCCCTTGGAGCAGCTGGTGGATTCTAACTAGGTGCCTTTGGGATTGCAGTGTAGCTTCTTACTACTAGACTACCAGAGCTTTGTTTGTTTTATTTTTTCTTAGTGAGTGAAAAAAAGAAATTTATGCTCATGGAAATATGTTGTTGTTGTTGTTATGTGCCGTCGAGTCGCTTGCGACTCATAGCGATCCTATGTACAACAGCCCTAAACTCTGCTCTGTCCTATGACAATCCCACTGTCTCTGACACTCCCATCCTAATTATCCCAGTCACCGAAACAATCCACCTCATAGAGGGCCTTCCTCTCCTGCGCTGTCCCTCCACCCTCCCAAGCATGATGTCCTTCTCCAAGGACC
>NW_006399751.1:44692978-44717484 GCF_000299155.1 Elephantulus edwardii | reverse complement strand
CCTGGATCATTTAACATTCTGCCGAAAGCATCCTTGATTATAGCAACTCGAGGTTTGAATTTGTTCTTCAGTTCCTTGAGCTTAAGATATGCTGAGTGAGTTTTGCCCTTTTTTGATAAAAAACATGGAAATATAACATAAAAAATACAGGAGATAATAAAATGAAAAGTTAATCTCTCTTCTTGCCTGGCCTCATCTTTAATAATTTAAAAATCTTCTCTGTTTTAACTTGTTCTTCTAGTGTTTTTAATTAATCCAGAGTACTGAGGAGCAATGATGTCAGTCTAGAGACTAAGGTGCAACTGATCCAAACCATGGTCTTTGAAATTACTTGCTATGTATCAGAGAGCTGGACAATGAATTAGGATGATAGAAGAAAAATCAATGCCTTTGAGTTATGGTGCTGGAGAGTATTGAGCATACCATGAACTGCCAAGAGAACAAGCAGGTCTATCCTGGAGAGGGTGAGACCAGGCTTCTTCTTGAAGGTAAGAATTCTGAATCTCTGTCTCACATGTTTTGGGCATATGTCCAAGAGAGGCCAGTTCTTGGAGAAGGCCATCATGCTTGGAAAGGTGGGGGGAGTGCAGGATAAGAAGACTCCCGATGAGATGGACTGCCACTGTAACCAGAGTAATAGGGATAGGTGTGTCTGAGACAGTGAGATTGGCTCACGATCGGACAGGTTTCAGCGCTATTGTACATAGGGTTGCGATGGGTCACAGGTGATTCAATGGCACATAACAACAACTGGTGATTACATCCATAAAATTGATGATTTTATTAATGAGGGTCCACTAACCTACTAGACTGCTATCTGTCCATAGAGCTGGAGCAATGTCCTGCCAGGAATACAATTATTGCAGGCATACATGGGGAGGTTTGGAGAGATAAGAGAAAGTTGTAGATGTGGCCCTTTAATAACTATTATTATGTACAATCAAGTCAGAATTGACTCATGGCTGGCCCTTTACTGGGTTTTCAAAGGCTATAAACTGCATGGGAGGAGACTGCCCATTTTTCTCCTGCAGAGCAGCTAGTGGATTTGAATTGTGTGCCTCTAAGCTGGCAGGGCAACTCCTTGCCACTAGGCCACCAAAGATTCCTCTTTCGTAATTAGTACAGCAAAATTTTGGTATTATAACCTTACTTGCCTATTCTGTTAAAGTATAAATCTTTCCTTTTTTTCTTGACTTAACGACTGTAAACACACACTGAGTGGCCTAGTGACAAAGAGTTGCCTTACCAACTCAAAACACAGTTTGAGTCCACCATCTGTTCTGCAGGAAAAGATGGGCAATCTTCTCCTTTGTGATTTACAGCCTCTGAAAACTCACTACAGGGTCTGCTATTAGTTGGTTTTGGCTTCCCAGCACAAACCAGCAACAAAAACAACACTGATCTAGAACAGATTTTCAGATCAACTTAATCACCTGCATTTCTCGGGGAATTCAGACGAGGCTGACCTCCTGGCCACTGTTTTGAAAGCTATTCCTTTAGAACTATGATTCTTAAATTTGGAGGAGGAGGACCAGGATCTCCAAATAATGAAGAGTGGTGATGAAAATGTGTCTCAGGAAAGTGTATTTATTCACTGACAATCACTAATTGTTTAATAAGATTTAATGGCATTTAATGTACTCAGTCATTTGAAAAAAAAAACTACCTTTATTGGAGGATATAATTTTGTTGTTGTTGTTGTTATGTGCCGTCGAGTCGTTTGCGACTTATAGCGACCCTATGTACAACAGCCCTAAACCGTGCTCTATCCTGTGCCAATATCATTGCCTCTGACACACCCATCCCGATTACCCCAGTCACTGAATCAATCCACCTCATAGAGGGTCTTCCCCTCCTGCGCTGTCCCTCTACTCTACCCAGCATGATGTCCCTCTCTAAAGACCTGTCTCTCCTTACAACATGTCCAAAGTATGTCAGACGAAGCCCCAGAATCCTTGCCTCCAAGGAGCAGTCTGGTTTAATCCTCTCTAGGATGAATCTGCTTGTTTTCTTGGCAGTCCATGGTACATTCAATACTCTTCTCCAGCACCACAACTCAAAGGTGTCAATTCTCCTTGTATAGTTTTACAAAAGTAGCTGTTTCAGAAGACGTTTTTCAGAGTCTCCATTCATTAACCATTTGATATGTCTTTATCTATGGAGAGGTGCACTGTTTCCAGCTTATTTCTTCCTTCCATTCTACGAATGTGTCCCTCTACCTGTACCATGTATCCTGTCTCTAACATGGCTAAATACATGAAAGACACAAAAAAATGAGACAGATTTTTCTGACATGGGAAGGCCAGATGCTCTGGTGGTTCTTACACTTTGCAGCATATCTGCTAGCTCACTGTGATGGTGGGCAGCAGCTGTCCCAGAGCTCTTACCACCCCCGTCACCTCCCTCCTCCTTCAACCTCCCTGCCTCTCAACAGGTATGTGAGCTGCTCCTTCATGACCTAGTTCTTGGCAGATCACGTCCATTCTCTGAGTTGAGTTAAAGGTACAGAGACTGAAGGTTCCTGGTGGAGGTCTCAGATCTTCCCCATAGAGTATAATTGTCTCTATTCATTCTTACCGCAGATTATCTCTTTCTGAATATCAGCTTCAGACACCAGGACAACAGATATTAACTATTTGCTCCATTCCAATGATGAAGCAAGGTAGAATCCCTAAATTGATCTTTTATATCATCCATAGTAGTTCTTCTTCTCAGGTCAGATCTTGACCAGCTGTTGTGGAGTTGACTCTGAATTACAGAGATCCCATGCATTGCACAGTATATAGTATATATCTATTTCATGAACTGCTTGGAGAATCAACAGATTCATTCTAGACAGAGTGATACCAGGACGCTCCTTGGAGACAAGGATTCTGAAGCTTTGTCTGACATATTTTTCACATGTTGCAAGGAGGGACCAGTCCTTGGAGAGGACGTCATGCTTGGGAGGGTGGAGGGACAATGCAGGAGAGGAAGACCCTCAATGAGGTGGATTGATTCACTGACAGAAGTAATGGGCGTGGGTGTGTCAAAGAGAAGAAGATTGGCACAGGATAGAAAAGGGTGTAGGGCTGTTGTACAGAGGGTTGCTATGAGTCGCAGGTGACTCGACGACATATAACAACAACAGCAACATTTCAAAAAATTAGTATAAATCTATTTCCAAAGCATGACTCTTTGAAATCAACAGTGTTTGATCACTGTGTTACTCCAGAGGGTTTTCAAACGGTGATGTTTTCTAAATAGATTGATGGGTATTTCTTTTGAGGTGCCTCTGGGTGTCCTTCCTGTTTGCAGTAGAGGACATTAGTTCCTTGCACTACCCAAGGATTGCAGTCAAATCCTGCTATTGTTAGATGTCGTCAGGTTGGTTCGACCTCACGGTGACCCAATGAACAACAGAATGAAGCGCTGCCTGGTCCTGCTCTTCCCTCATGATCTCTGCTGTGCTGAAGCCCATCACACGGTCACTCTGTCACTCCATTGCATTGGGGCTTTTCCTCTCTTTTCAAAGCTCAACACCGTTTTCCAGCAACTGGCCCCTCCTGACCACAAGCTCAAAGTATATGAGACAAAGTCTCATCATCTTCCCTTCAAGGAACATTTAGGCCCTTCTTTCAAGACAGATTTGTTTGTTCTTTTTGATACAGAATTTGGATGGTTTTTATTGAGTTGGAAGGAAGGTATTTGGAGACTCTAACTTTCTTAGTATATTTACAAATGGTGCCAGAGATTTAAAGGGAGAAATAAGGATTATCTTGTCTTTTGGGAGTGATTCGGGCTGCATACTCTAACTCATAGTCTCTCCGGCCATGCCTCTCTTGGCCCCTCCCATCAGTCTCGATCTCCAGATCCTTATTTGTACCGTGTGTACACTCCTAACTACACTTGTCTAACCACCCAGGCCAGCTCCTAGCTCTTGACCTCTCTGTCTGTTGGTTGTGTTCCTTGTCAAACGTCTAGAAAAGACACCTTGTACAGGTTGTCTCCACTTTCTCTTTACAGACTCTCTTTTGAACCTTGACCATCTCTCTACTACAAGTGCACTCTGGCAGGGCACAGAGACTCCCTAAGCTCAAAATCCAATAGATCTTTGGTTTGGAACGCATCCAAGCTGCTCTATTTCTAGACGATGTCATGATTGGCCTGCCTCTGCTCATTGTTATTCTTTTCCTTGTTTCTTCTCCTGTGTTTAGAACTACTCCTGCTCTGATTTGTTTATCAACTTTTATGATTTCCCTGGCCTGCATTCGGGCATCTACAAGGGAATTATCCTTCTAGTGTGGAGATGTGTGAATTTGTATTGCTAGGCTGCATACATCTTCAAATAGATATTTTGCTTTACTTGCCTTTGTGTCTCTCATAGCTCTTGAACAATATTTAAAAATTAAATTATAGGTTACTTTTTGTTCAGTTGTCAGAGTTTGGTTCTTTCCTTCCAGATGTACATTTCTGGTTTGAAAACAGAAGCACTGGGAGAAAGCAGCATTCAGTGTGCTGTAAAGAAATTTCCTTTATAACCAGATTTTCAGGAACATATCTATCTATTTACAGAAGCAGTGAAGAGAAAAATGAGATGGAATCAGTTTAAAACTGGTACTAAACAGCATTCTTCTGAGTTAGACGACTCTTCTTTATTTTCTAAGCCAACAGTCTGTGCCCCTGACTTTGCATCTACCAGCTTAAAATCTTATTTATTCTTCCAAGTTCAGTTCAAATTAAGTCTCATTTTATGAGGCATTATTATCTAAATATTTACAAGTGGAGAACTTTCCTTTGTCTAGCCCTAAACCAACAGTTACTCCTTCTTTTCTTTCTGATGATACTAAACTCACCTAAACCTAAACCCATTGTCGTTGAGTTGATGTCAACTACAGCAATCCTATGGGACAGAGTGGAGCAGTTCCTTAGAGTTCCCAAGGCTGTAAATGTTCAAAAAAGCAGACAGTCTTCTCATCTTTCCCCCCGATGGAATGCCTGACCCTTCAGCATTAGCTTAACCGACTGTGCCCACTGTGCCCTTTGATGACACTATCAGACTATAATTTTTCCATACTTGCTAGCTCTCTAGCTTCCTCCAACTGGCCTTACATCTCTGACCAAGAACTTAACATTTAAGTTGAAAGAGATTTTGGAAGACAGACTGAAGATTGAACCACAATGTGGGAAGATGGTTCAACTAACTTCCATGCAATCGCATAAAGATAGCGACCATTCTTACACTTAATTTATGACATCTCTTCTTCTCCTTCGGGCTAAATATCCAAGCTCAAAGTTCATGAGGGGCAATAGGAATGGGCATTCACCAAGAAAACTTCAGTCTAGGAGTTGTATTTGAGTTTTAAAGAAACAAAAATCTTACTTGGTTCACATTTCTTAAGCCTAATTGAAAAGGTAGAAAAACATCTGGTAAGAACTTTTCAGAAAGATATTTAGAGGTTCTGCTTATAGCGTTAGTTAAGGACCCTAGATGCAACTCCTGCTACTCCATTCCCACAAACCAAATCCTTACCTAGTTAGGAGCAGAAACATAATTTTTTAAAAAAGAAAAGGAGAAAGACAATTTATTAACAACTCTTCAAGGACTCCTTGAAACAAACAAACAAAAGAACCAAATTATTTTTTTGCTATCACTCTGATCAAAAGATTTCCTCTCTTATTTGAAACAGAGAGGATCATCTATCTTTCCTTAAAATATGGGCATTTTTAACACTGACTGAAGGTCAGTTTGGAGTATCAGATGGAGACAGCCAACCAGCCCAGATAAGAGAGTTTCCCATGCTATCCATCACTTGAATAAAAGCCAAGCAGCAGGTATTGATCCTAATCCTTAAAACAAGTTGAAAGGAGGAGGTAAGGTCACAGCATAGCAGTTGGTCAGGAATATGAAAGACAAAAGGTTGTAATGAGGTGGCAGACACATGGGAAACAAGAATCTTTATGTACCAGGAGGAAAAGTCACTTATGAGCCGAAACAAGTATGACCTGCCTGAAAGTCCTTTGAATTTCCTGTTGTTATTGTGAAGTGTCCTTGTACTAGTTCTAACTCCTAAGAACCCCATGTATAACAGAATAAAAAATAGCCGAGTCCCATCCATATTCACCATTGTTGTAGCCAATATGCCAGTTCATCTCTTTAAGGTTGTGCCTCTTTTCCACTGACCCTTTACTTTAGTTAGCGATATATGTTTCTCCAGGGCCTAGTCTTTCCTAAGAATACGTCCAAAGTGTGTGAGACAATGTTCTCACCATTCTTGCGTCTAAGAAGTAATTTGATGGTGCTTCTTCCAAGACAAATTTGTTTTTCTTCTAGAAATTCATGGTAATTCAATTTTTTTTCAACACCACAGTTCAAAGGCATTAATCCTTTTTTTGTTGTTGTTGTAAAGTGGCATCAAGTACAACTCACAGTGCCCCTATAAACAACTGATCTGAAAATGGAATAAAATGAAAATGGATAGCAGTGGGCTTGGATTTCCTAGGAAAGGAGACAGAACTGATGTTTAACCATAGTGAATCAGACAAGGATATTACATTCTAAGACTTTGAAAGTAATATTATATTGATGACCCTGGCACAATCAGCAAAAGTTTAATTTTCAGGCTCCAATTAGTATGAGAAGAATAGTTTGAGATAGTTTGAGCTAACTATATCTTCCCAATAAAGGCCTATAAATTAGTAGTTTTTAGATTTTTACTTGGTTCAAGAATCCCTTAGATGAAAGCAGAGTATTAGGCACATGATTCAAAACGACTAGTTGGTCTGAGGGAGAAAAATGGACAATTTTCTCCATGCTATTTACAGCCTCAGAAAACCTCCTGGAAGGTCAACTATGAATTGGTTTCGACCTGATAGCACATAACAACATTTTCTCTCTAGAAAATTCATGTGGGAAATATATCAAGTTTTCAGATAGTTTTCAGGAGTTTCATTTCAGAACTCAACCATAGGTTTCAATGGTTTCTTGTTTTGTATCATTGTGAAGAAGGGCCATATGTCAAGGACTGATCAAAATAGTCTAAAGAGTTTACACTCAGAGTAACCATCCTGCTTAATTAAGTGATCAGCTATTGTTATCTGGTTGGGTTGAAAGCTGACTAAGGTTGAATGATCTTGAACTGTTAAATGTTGATAGGATTCTAAGTGTTTGCCCAGAAACTCAACATAGGTAAATTAAATGGCTTTTTCTTTACATTAAAAAAAACAACGACATTGTTGATGTCTACAGATACAATTATAACAAATCTCATCTCATTTACCGTTTACTTCTATATAATTTCTTCCAGAGTATGTATTCCACTTAAGATAGCATGTTTAGGTTCTGAAGCTTGCCTGCTTAAGACTTGTACATTATAAAGTTAACCATTTTTTGTGAATTACATACTATTTTATTTTCTTAAATAGTATATTAAGGCTGAAAAAATTTTCTTAAGGACTTAGTTTTAAAAATTTCTTCTGGTGGCAATATATACCAGAACATAGTATGCATTTATCCACTCCTAACTTCTACATTGTTCAATTCCACGACATTAATTATGATTTTAAAATGCATTACTTCATACAGTTGCACAATTTGATGGCTAGAGAGAGGGGTAGGTAAAGGAAATGGGAAAGATCTGTTGTGAAAACAATGTATACAAACTTTGTAAGTAAACCAATATAAAATAAAAATTTTATTTAAAAAATATATTCCTATTCTTACTATCTTTTTCCACATTGTTACATTACCATAAGTTGAGATGCTCTGCTCCTCAAAGGTGATATTATTAATTTTTGGCCTATGCTATATTACAGCTACTTGCTGATGGATCCCCCCATTTTATTAAAGGCCTCAAGGCTGTTGGACTTTATTTGTTCCTCTTCCGATTTTCACTACCTGTACTTGTCCCTCTTTTGATTGTCAGGCTCTTAGTTACCATGTCTTCCTCATAGCAATGTGACCTCTGAATTTATTTCCAGAGATTAACAGACTAGATTGTCTATCTTGGCAAGAATGCAAGTAAACTTACAGTATTCTCTGAGAAAGAATCTTGAGGGTTCATTAGGAGACTAATGGGAATGATCATTAGTTAAAGAACATTTTGCATGGTATGTTGAAGACTCTTCTCCAGCACTGCAACTCAAAGTCATCAATTATTTTTCTGTCACCCTTAGTCATTGCTGAGCTATCTGATGCACAGCAAGTAATTGCAAAGACCAAGATCTGGATCAGGTGCACTTTACTCTCTAGACTGATGCTGTTGCTTCTTAATACTCTGAAGAGGTCCCCTGACAGCAGATTTTCCCAGATATAATAAAACAATCTAGTTTGTTTTTTAAAATGTAGCAAAATAACTATAAAATAAAGAGTTCTGAATATGCATCATGTTTACTACCATTAATATTAATATATTTTTTATATTAGAAATATCTGTTGTTTAATTTTCAATAATGACTAGGTGTAACAACTGATTTATAAAATTCCTGAACATTTAACCATTAGACTAGTTAGCTTCAGTTCACCTCTGATATATTTTTGTATCCTAAGGATAATAAAGTAATAAGATTTATTGTCCCCTAGAAGCAGCACAGACTGAAAATGTAACTAGAATTTCTTTAAGTTCAGGTTAATTAATGAATGATATGCATGATCAGTTACTAATGGAAACAGGAATGTCTGAATTCTGTGCCAAAGAATATCATAAAGTTAGTTTCCTAAGCTCTTACTGTGTGCCAGGAACTTTGATGTTTTGTTATTATTAACTTACTGAATCATCATAAAAATTAAAAAATAGATGCTCTTTTTATCTCTATTCTATAGATGAGGAGGATGAGATTTAAGGAGGTATATGTGTTCAAAGATATGGTAGGTCTTAGTAGGTTTTGAGTCTATAACATCATGTATTAATGAATTTATTTTTCAGAGCCCAAAGTTTAGGGAGATTAAGAGAATGACAATGTAACTGGGCAGACTAAAAGGTAGTATGATATAAAAAAGTGTCATGATGATTAATGAGTGGCATAAATAATTAGTTACCAGTGGAAATAAAGAGTTTTCAGAAGCAGTTATTTGCACAGGAGGAGACTGTTCACCTTCTCCTGCAGAGCAGCTGGTGGATTTGAACTGCATGTCTTTGGGATTGAAGCATAGCTTCTTAATACTAGGCCACCAGAGCTCCCTTCTTGTTAGGAATTTCACTGCCAACCCAAAGGTCCACGGTTCAAACCCACTGGCTGCTCCACAGGAGAAAGATGAGCCATCTCATTTAATATGATTTGCTGCTTCTGAAAACCCACGGGAGGGTCAGCTTTGGGTTGGATCTGACTCAGTAGTACTCAACAACAACAATAGAAATGGAAAGGTTGGCTGTTTAAATTCACACAGTGGCTCCAAGGAAGAAAGAATTCCTGATCTACTTTCATAAAACCAACAAAACCCTATGGAGCAGTTCTATCTGCTTGTACAGAGGAACAAGTTGTTGTTGTGTGCTGTCATGCCAGAACTGACCTATAGCTGACCCTTCTTTGGGGAGGAGTTAGATATACTTGAATGATCACACCACGCTAAACCTGTAGGTTATGTTAAAAGTTTGGTAGCCATTACTCGGGAGTCTTAAAACTATCAAAAGATTTTAAGTTCTGACTATATTTGCTAGTCTCTTTATACCATAGCATAGGCCTTCTAAGTTTGGTCTCAGTTTGTCTCTCATGATCTTTATGGTTTTGGGTTTACCACTGATCCACCTTGAGTTTATTTTTTTGTGTATGATGTAAGCTGTGGATCCTGTTTCAGCATTCTGCTGGTAGCAGTCTGGTTTGCCAGCACCATTTGTTGAAGAGATTTTCATTGCTCCATTTGATAGGCTTTGTATGTACAACCAGGAGAGGATAACACTTATAAGTGGGACCTTCTAAAGATTAAGTCCCCACATGTATCAAAAACTTTTACCAAGAGGGCAAAAAGAAAACCTACTGACTGGGAAAAAACATTTGGCAATGCCATCTCAGACAAGGGTTTCATAATCAAAGTTTACAGAATACTACAGGGCCACCACAAGGAAAATTGTAAACCCAATTACAAAATGGGCAAAAGACATGGAATGATTTTCACAGAGGAAGATATTCAGATGGCAAAGGCACATGAAGAAATGCTCAAAATCACTGGCAATCAAGAAAGATGCAAATCAAAACCACCATGAGATACCATCTCGTTCTAATAGCAGTGGTAAGGTTTTACAGAACAGCAAATAATAAACATTGGAGCAAATGTGGAGAGATTGGAACTTTCATGTACTGTAAAATGGTATAACTACTCTGGAAGGCAGTTTAGCATTTACTCAAAAAGCTGAACATAAACATTCCATATGACTCAGCTAATGCACTACTAAGAAAATACCACAAGGAAATTAGAGCTGGGACACAGAGAATTGCACACATATGTTCATAGGAGGGTTATTCACAATTGCAACAACAACATGGATGTCACCCAAATTCCCATCAACAAATGAATGGATAGAGAAATTGTGGTACATTAACCCAATGGCATACTATACAGCACTCAGGAGCAACAATTTTGAAAGATACTACGTAACATGGAAGAGCTTGGAGAGTATTATGTTGAGTGAAAAACTCAATCTCTTAAGGAGAAACTGTAAAAAAAATAGGAGTACTAGTAAGATGTGCATCAAAGTCCAATGGGGAAAAGGAAGGGAGAAGGGGGATTAAAGGGGTGGGAATCAGAGGGCCACAGAGTTTGGCGGGCAAGGGAAAAAGTGAAGGAATTAAGAAAGATCCAGTGAGGACTGGAAAAGCTGGGGTAAACAGTGGACATGAATCAACGGTAATTAATTTTATAAAACACAATGCATGGGAATGATTGTGTGAAACATAATGTGAATAAAGGAAGTTACAAAACACAGTGTAAATAAACAAAACACAATGTATATGAATTTTGTATGGAAACCAATATAAAGTTTTTAAAAGGTTTTAATTGTGGGATATTCAACTGTTTCTTTTGAAGGACCTTTCTATGTGAAGTGTGGCTTCAATTAAAAGAGCTCTCCTTAGAGGGAAGTGTGGGGAGACTTGTCTCATATACTTTGACCATGTTGTCAGGAAAGGATAATCCCTGGAAACAGTGATCTTGCTTGCAATGACGATGGAATGAAGATGAGCAAAGAGAGGAAGACCTTCAACAAGATAGACTGATAGTGACTACAATGGACCTGAGCACAGCAGAGATTGTAAGAATGACTACATAGCATCAGACAAAGTTTTAGACCTGGTGTACAAAGGGTCACTGGAGGAAGTTTCTTGCCTACCCCAAACATTTAACTCCAGGCCTGACTATAACTTTGTAAAGCCTGACCATATTCTGACAAGGCAACCAGATCCTGATAAGGCTCCAGGTCAAATCCTCCAACTTCCTGAGCAAACTACCATCCCCTCTCCATCTGCTTGTTGTTGATGTGTACCCTTGAGTTGGAACCAACCCATAGCTGACACTCCAGCAGGTTTTTAGAGGCAGTTAATCACATGGGAGGAGATTTCCCATCCTTCTCTCACAGAGCAACTGGTGGATTCGAACCACATGCCTTTAGGACAGCTTCTTACCACTAGGCCATCAGAGTTCCCTCTCCAGCTCCTTAATAGCCCTTATAAAAGGAATCTGCCTTTGTCTGCCTGCACACCATTCTGATCTCTGCACATGATTATCTGGCATCCTTCTCGGGTCTACTTAGTAACAACCTGCTTATTACTTGGTACCAGCTTCTTCTCTCTCTTTCTCAGCTCTCTTGCTACCTAATAGTCATTATAAGTTGGTGTTAACTCAGTGGCACTTAACAACAACAAGAAGCAGCAGTAGTCTTGACAAGAAGTAATGAGCACTTGGCTTAGGGTGGCACTGGTGGAGAAAAGGAAACAAGGTTGGATTTGGTATATGTTGAACAAGTAACATTGACAACCCATGGGTAATAGATGGTTGGGATGAGCATGACAGTGGTCCATGAAGAATAATTTCTAGGTTCCTGGTGTCTACAGCTAGATGAGTGGTGGTGCCATTCACTACAGCAGGAATCCATGTAAGAGAAGCACTTATCAGGGAAATCAAGAGTATCTCAGAAGACATGTCTGATGATCTGATTCTGAAAGGTCACAGACTTGGAAATGCTATGGAGCAGTTCTGCCCTGCACATACGGAGTCACTGTGAGTCAGAATTTACTTGATGACAACTAACAACAACAACAGCAACAACTATATTTGAGGTAGATATAAAGAGAGTAACTGTCTTTCTACTCTTATCTCTTTGTATGACTAATGGAGATAATGTCTTCTTTCATGGACCCTCAGTTCTTGCTGTTTGTGGTATTGCTTTTATGCTGACCATTGCAGAATGAACTCAGATGAGCTGGCAAAACCAATTCCTGGCTTCCTTTCTAGCCTGAAAATACTCCTTGAGAAATTTACCTGAACTTCAAATTTGAGGTTATCCTGGATGAAGGAAAAATTAGCAAAACCATTTATTGGGGATCTGTTATAGAATAACACTGTGCTGGAATCTAGAGAACAATGATAAATACAACACAGTATTTAACCTTGAGAGATTCAAAGTAATTGAGAGATATAAACATACAATTTCATTATAACTGAGGTCTAAGGAGGTGGGGAAGTCAGTGTAAGTGGCCAGCCCTGCAGTGTAGCAGGACCCATGAACAACAAATACATGCTGTGTTTTTCTTTTTATTAGTGAACCTTTTTATTATTAATTTTTTTTGGTTTTAAATGGAAGGTTCCTGGGTGATCCTGACTAAAGTGGGCATGACCAGGGGACAAGGGAATGGGAACCAGCCAGCATGGGGAAGGATCATCTCCACAATATTTCATTTATACACAGAACTAAACAGACAAGCAGAGTTACTATTGTGGTTAGCAATTGGCAGCCTGGAAAGGAAAAGGAACAGGTAGAGAGTGGAGGTGTAATTAAGAAAAATAAAGGTACTCTTAAATTGGGGTGCCTGGGGGAACTTGGTCTGTTTCAACCCAATAGGAAGATCAAAAGAAGATCAAAAGCAATTTGAGATGGCCAGAACCATCAGGGGCAGAGGGAAGAGGAAGGTCCAGGGTTGGGGGACTGTTTGGCAACTGGGGTGAAGGGATTACCCTCCCTTACTGGGATCTCCCCAGCCTCTCCAGTCTGGCAGAAAGGGAGCAGCCTGCAGCCTCCATGGGCAGGTCTGAGGATGCCAGATCCTCCAGGAAGGGGGCTGATGGGGCTCACAAGGGCTTGCCCTCCAGGGAGATGACAGCATTGTCTCCCAGTTTCTCTGTCAGGGTTCAGTGGTCCTTGACCTTCTCATAGCAGTTTGTGTATAAGTCATGCTTGATCCCTGTCAGCTTCTTCTTGATGGCATCCTTGGAGCTAGCATAGATCATTTTGCTTTTAAGGGGTGCAGACTCAGGGGCCCAAAAGATAAATACCAGGTCTTCCTTCTTGCTCTCCTTGGTCTCATAGGTTGCATCATACAGGGCATAGTGGCAGTCAGAATCTTGACAAGAGTGGCATAGGGGTCATCGACAGTCTGGCTGACATCCAACCAGAGTCTCCTTGCCCTCGCTCAGGCGGAAGAGCACCGTCTTCTTGCACTACTTCACCTCCTCTGGTGTCAATGATTTGTGCATCTTCATGTCATTGAACACCTTGATGACACCATCAGAGACAGCCACACCAGAGGCCATGTTTCTGGAAGCAAAAGGGATATGGCAAAGGGAGTGAGAGAAGAGTCGCTGCACCTATTGCCTGGATCCGACTGCTGGTTTGTTTCGTGGTTTGGTTTTTTGTTTGTTTGTTTTTTTAACAACAAATGCCTAGTAAAGATTTTTAGCTAGTCCACCTTACAGTGGTGAGGAGTTGGATGGCAGGTAGCTAGTAGGCAGATCTTTTGTTTTCCTTTACTTAGGCCAATTATCTAGGGTATACTTTTCATTGAGTGAGGAGGGCCTGAGACATTTGCTGCAGAAGGTCGAAGACTGCAGCCTTCAGTATGGATTGAAGCTCAACATCAAGGAAACAAAGATTCTCACCACTGGGTCGATTGGAAACATCATGATAGATGGTGAAGAGATTGAGATTGTTCACAGCTTCAGTTTGCTTGGCTCTACAATCAACACTCTTGGTACCAGCAGCCAGGAAATAAAAAGACATTGGGAAAGTCTGTTGTCAGGAACCTGTCCAGAGTACAGAAGAACAACAGCATCCTTCAGGAGACTAAGGTGTGCCTGATCCAAGCCATCATTTTCACAATTACTTACTATGCATCAAAAAGCTGGACAATGATGAGAGATGACAGAAGAATTGATGCCTTTGAGCTGTGGTGCTGGAGAAGTGTTTTGAATATACCATGAACTGATAGGAGAACAAACAGGTTCAGCCTGCAGTGGGTGAAACCAGGCTTCTCCTTGGAGGCAAGGATTCATCTGAAGCTCTGTCTGACATATTTTGGACATGTTGCAAGGAGTGACCAATCCTTGGAGAGGGAGGGACATCATGCCTGGGTGGGTGGAGAGACAGCGCAAGAGAAGAAGACCCTGGATGAGATGGATTGATTCAGTGACTGGAGTAATGGGGATAGGTGTGTCAGAGACAATAAGGTTGGCTCAGGATAGATCAGGGTTCAGAGCTGTTATACGTAGGGTCACTATGAGTTGTAAGGGACTTGACAGCACATAACAAACAGCACATAACAACAACAACAATGATATTCTTTGCCTCCCCCACTCTCCAACTTACTTCCCTAATAAATCACAATCTCGGTACCAGAACTGTGAGTCAACAACGAATAAACAAACCTCTTACTACTGCTGTGGCTCTAGAGGCTCCATGGAGCTGGGTTTAGGCTCTTTATCTGCTTCCTGTTCTGGGGCTGTGAGGGACTATTCTCACTCCCTCTGGTCCTTTTAGAGAGATGCTCAGGGCCCCATGCCCTCATGTCCTATTTTGGTCTCTTTAGACAAATGGGGTATAGTTTTTTTGAGTGTTGAAAGACACATGATAAGAACTGGGTGGTCCATTCAGGATGTCATGCACCTCATGGAGTTTCAGTTGACTCTAGTGTGTTAACCAGGCAGAGAAGAATGGGAAAAAGACCTAAAGACCCAGACAAAAATGGCTGTGTAGGGAATGCGAAATCTTCGGTTATAATTAAAGCAGAGTCTTAGACAAGAAGTGGGAAGATGAGGCTGGAAGAACAAGAAGGGGACAGGTCACATAGAGCCTCAAATAAGGTTTAAAAAATCTTATAATAATGTTGTTATGTCCCATCCAGTTGCCTGTGACTCACAGCAACCCTGTGCACAATAGCTCTGAACCCTGCCCTATTCTGAGGCAATCTCACTGAATCTGACACACCTACCCTCGTTACCCCAGTTACTGTATCAATTAATCTCATACGCAGTCTTCCTGTCCTGGGCTGTCCGTCCACTCTTCCAAGCATTAAAAACAAAACAAAACAAAACAAAACAAAACAAAACAAAACAAAACAAAACAAAAACCCAACCCAAAAAAACAACATCCCTAAAAACAAAAACTTTGCCTAGTTCTTTCTCAACCTCAATTCTATTTCCTAGAGGCCAATATTTTTCAATTTTCAACTATTTTGGTATTAACTCTGTATCTGTTTTGGAATCCTGATTCTGAACTAACTGTGTGGGCAAACATCTTACCTTCTCTGTGTCTTAGCTCTCCATTCGCTAAAATAAGGGTATTATAGTCCTCACCTCATATGAATTAATCTTTAGAACAATGCCCCAAACTAGTACATATATATTTGTAAAATAAATTAGCAATACAGTTGGCATTGCCTTCTGATTGCCTATATGATGGTTAGTTGAGCCTCCAGCTCTCTTATGCCATTGTTCTTGTTGTGTACTATAGAGTTACAATCGACCAATAGTTAATCCTCCAGTGGGTTTTCAGATCCAGTTAATCACATGGGAGGAGATTGCCCATCCTCCCGTGGAGCAGTGGTGGCCTTGAACCATGTGCCTATGGGATTTCAGCACACCTTCTTCACACTACGCTCCCAATTATACATAGCACAATACCCCACAACTCCTACCATATACTACCACATATTGCTGTATCACATTTTTTTATTAAACTATATTTATATTGCTATGTCTACATACAGGTTGTCACTACTGAGCAAAGTAATAGTCTATGTTTGTATTTTTTTCCTTATTCAACTTACAGTAGCGTTAATAATAAGTCCCCTTCCCTTTCTAAAATTTATTATTTTCTTTCTCTGAAAATTTTTGGGTGTTGTAAAACTTCATGCATATCATTAGTCCTGGTAAATCTCTATTTCTAAATTACTGTTTCCTGTATTTCAAGAGCCTCTTTTATGACTTCTCTCATCTTTTACATCTTTCAGAAACTTCTTGAGATAGGATAAACAGTAGACTAAATATCTGAGTCTGTGTATGTTTGGAACTTGCCTTTATGCTATCCTTTCTGATTTAACTGATGTTTTGGGCAATATAGAATTATAGTTTGAAAATTGTTGTCCCTTAGAATTTTGAGGGCAGTAGAATTTGATTCCCAAGTCCTTGTATGTAACTTGTCTTTGAAAGCTTTTAGGAACATCTTTTGTCCTAGGTGTTCTGAAAAGTTTCAATGCTTTGTCTTGGCACTTGAGATTTTTATTCACTCATCTTGCTAGTGGTTATGGAGAAGAGTACTACTGAATATCCCATGAACTGCCAAAAGAACAAACAGATATGTCTTGGAGAAGGGGCAACCAGAGTGCTTCTTGGAGGCAAGGAAGACAAAACTTCATCTCACACACTTTAAGGCATGTTGTTAGGAGAGGTGATTACTTGGAGAAGGACATCACGCTTGGAAGGGTTGGAGGGACAGAGAAAGAAACAAAGACCCTCACTGTGGATTGACACAGTGATTGCAGCAATGGGCTCAAGTTTCTCAGGGATTGTGAGGATGGCACAGGATAGGTCAGGATTCATGTCTACTGTTTATAGGGTCGCTATAAATCAGACTCAACTCGATGGTAGTTGACAATAACAACATCTTGCTGGAAACATGATGGCTTTTTTTTTCTATCTAGAGAATCATAAATTATATTTCTAGAATCTTTTTTATATAATTTCTTGGCTAATTTCCCTGTTTTCATTTTCTCTGTTCTCTGTGTGTGGATATTCAAATAACATAAGAGTTTCTAGATTATTCCTTTAGTTTAATTTCTAAAAATATTTTTCTGCAATTCTCCTTATCTCTATATTTCATTCAAGTGCATAGGAGAATTACATTTGATAGATAAAAGTTGCTGCAAAGTGTTATTAATTTCAGGTACTATATTATTAATTTTCAATAACTCTTGATCTCTTAGTTCTTTTAAAAAATTATTTTAGATTTTAAAATTATTCATATTTGCATATAAAATTCATATACATTGTGTTTCACAACATACCTTCGTTCACCTTGTGTTTCATATGATCATTCACATACATTGTGGGTTTTTAAATAATTTTTTATTGTGATTTTAATGAAAGTTTAAAAAAAACTTGGGTTTCCATTCAGTCTTTGTTACACATTGTGTTTTATAAAATTAATTGCCAATTGATCTATGCCCACACCATTACCCCATCTTTTCAGGTCCTCATTGAATCTTTCCTAATTCCTTTACTACCTTCCCCCACCTCAATCTCTGCAACTGTTTGATTTCTTGGCCCACCCACAGTTTCCCAGCTCCTTGTCTTTCCTTCCATGGACTTTTATCCACATCTTACTAGTTATCCTTCTATTTTTACAATAATGCTCTTATGGCATATTTGTCCTTATGAGATTGAGTTAGTACAGTCATCAAAATGCTCTCCAGTAGTATATTTTATGTAGTATATTTTGAAGCCATTGTTCCTAAGTGCTGTATGGTATTCCATTATGTGAATGTACTACAATATGTCTGTCCATTTGTTTGTTGATGAACATTTGGGCTGTTTCCATGTTCTTGTGATTGTGAATAACACTGTTATGAAGATGGGTGCATAAATCTTTTGTGTCTCAGTTTTAATTTCTTGGCATATATATTCCTAGCAGTAGAATAGCTGGGTCATATGGAATTTCTATGTTCATTTTTTTTTAGGAAATGCCAAACTGCTTTCCAGAGTGGTTCTACCATTTTACAGTCCCACCAACAGTGTATGAAAATTCCATCCAATCTCTCCACATCCTCCCAACATTTATTGTTTGTTGTCCTGTTAAACTTTATCACTGCTGAGGGTATGAGATAGTATCTTTGTGGTTTTGATTTGCGTAACTCTGATTGCCAGTGCTTTTCAGCATTTCTTCATGTGTCTCTTGGCCATCTGAATGTCTTCCTCTGTGAAAAGTCTTTACATGTCTTTTGCCAATTTTGTAATTGAATTATTGGGGTTGTTTTTTTTTTTTTCTTTTCCTGGTGGAGGCTCACTATTTTGTAAACTTTTGTTATGACACCCTTGTCTGAGATGGCATTGCCAAATGTTTTCCCAGTTAGTAGGTTTTCTTTTCACTCTGTTGGAAAACGTTTTTGGGACTTAATCTTTATAAGGTCCCATTCATCGATGTTATCCTCTCCTGTTTGCACATTTCTGGCTGTATTTGCGAGGTTATTTTTACCATAGGCTAAGTCTGGTCCTATTTTGTCTCTTATGATTTATGGTTTGGGCTTTACTCTCAGGTGTCTGATCCACCTTGAGTTGATTTTTGTGGATGATGTGAGATGAGGATCCTGCTTCAGCTTTCTTCAGGTAGAAGCCCAGTTTTGCCAGCACCATTTGTTGAAGTTATTGTTGGCTCATTTGATAGGTTTTGCTTTCTTGTTAAATACCAAGTAACCATGGTAGATGAGTTAATTTCTGAGTTCTTAATTCTGTTCCATGTGTCTCTCATTGTACAAGTACTATACTGCTTTGGTTATTACAGCTGTATTGTAGGTTTTGAGATCAGAGCGTGCTATGCTTCCCAATTATTTCTTTTTTTTTTCACAAGTGCTTTGCTTATTTGGAGTCACTTTCCTCTCTAAATGAACTTTCCAATTGCATTTTCTATGGGTTTGAAAAATACATTTGGTATCTGTGTTGGGATTACCTTAAATATGTAGATTGCTTTTGCTAGGATTGCCATTTTCACTATCTGTGAACAGGGAACATTTTTTCCATAGATCTAGGTCTCTTATTGTTTCTCACAGTAATGGTTTGTAGTTTTCTTTACAATGTTTTTTGTGTCTCTGTTGTTGTTGTGTACCATTGAGTGGGAACTGACCCCTACCTGACTTTCTGGCAAGCTTTTGGAAATAGTTCATCACATGGGAGAAGATTGGCCATCTTTCTCCTGTGGAGCAGCTTGTGGACTCCCAAACTGTGCCTTTGGGATTATAGTGTGGCTTCTTGGCTTCTAGGCCACTAGAATTCCCTTTGGGGCCTGTTATTGTTGTTGTGTACCATTAAGTTAGACTCAACCTATAGCTGACCCTCCAGAGGGTTTTCAGAAGCAGTTAATTGCATGGGAGGAGATTGCCCTTCTTTCTCCTGCAGAATAACTGATGGATTAGAACCATGTGTCTTTGGGATGGCAGCACAGCTTCTTAGCACTAGGCCATAAGAACTCATAGTTAGGTTTACTCCCAAGTATCTCAGTTTGTGGCTGGCTATCGCATATAATATTGCTTTCTTAGTTTCCTTATCCGTGTTTTCTTTGTAACTGTAGAGGAATCCCAGACTTTTGTATATTGATCTTATATCCTGCCACTCTCCTAAATTAATCTACTATATCTAACATTTTTATTGAATTCTTGGGGTTTCTGTACACTGTAATATCATTTGTATAAAGCAACAGCTTTACCACTTCTTTGCCAATCTGGATGCATCTTATTTCCTTCTCTTGTTGTATTGCCCTAGCAAATACTTCCAATACAATATTGAATATGAGAGATGAAAGTGGGTATCCTTGTCTGGTTCCTTTTCCCAAGGAGAATACTTTTAGTCTTTCCCCATAGAGCATGATATTGGTTCCTGTCTTTGCATATATACTTTTCTCTATGTTGAGGAAATCCCCTTCTATTCTTATTTTTCTGAGTGTTTTTTTTTCAGGTGGAGGGGGGTGTTGGATTTTGTCAAAGGCTTTTTCTGCATCAATTGATAAGATCATGTGGCTCTTGTTAATTTGTTTTGTTAATGTGATAAATTACATTGACTGTTTCTCTTATGTTGAACCTTCATTACATATTTGTTATGAATCCCACTTGGTCATGATGAATTATTTCTTTATGTACTGTTGGATTCTATTGGACAGAATTTTGTTAAGGGTCTTTGCATCTATGTTCATGAGATATACTGGTCTGCAGTTTTGTTTTTTGATAATATCTTTGCCTGGTTTTGGCATTAGAGTTATGGTTGAGAATGACTTTGGGAATGTTCCATCTTTTTCTATTTTTTAAAATAATTTAAGTAGAATTGATGATAGAGCTTCTTTGAATGTTTGCTACAGTTCAGCCATAAAGACATCTGACCCAGGAATTTTCTTTTTCTTTTTGTGGGAGTGTCTTTTTAGACTTGTTCAATTTCTTCTTTTGTGATGGGTGTGTTCAAGTGTTCTGTGTCTGTCCATATCAATCTGGATTGTTGTTGTTATTTGCTGTTGAGTCATTTACGACTCATAGCGACCCTAAGTACAATAGCCCTAAACCCTGCTCTATCCTCTGCCAATCGCACTGCCTCTGACACACCCATCCCGATTACCCCAGTCACTGAATCATCCACCTCATAGAGGGTCTTCCCCTCCTGCGCTGTCCCTCCACCCTCCCAAGCATGCTGTCCCTCTCCAAGGACCTGTCCCTCCTTGCAACATGTCCAAAGTATGTCAGACGAAGCCCCAGAATCCTTGGCTCCAAGGAATAGCTTGGTCTAATCCTCTCCAAGATGAATCTGTTTGTTTTCCTGGCAGTCCATGGTACATTCAATACTCTTCTCCAGCACCACAGCTCAAAGGCATCAATTCTCCTTCTGTCCTCCCTAGTCATTGTCCAACTCTCTGATGCATAACAAGTGATTGCAAAGACCATGGCCTGTATCAGGCGCACCTTAGTCTCCAGAGAGACACCATTGCTCTTGAGTACTTTAGAGAGGTCCCTAACAGCAGACTTTCCCATCATAATACATTTTTTTCATTTCCTGGCTGCTGGTACCAAGAGTGTTGACCGTGGAGCCGAGCAAACTGAAGCTGTGAACAATCTCAATCTCTTCGCCATCCATCCAATTGGTGCAGTGGTGAGAATCTTTGTCTTCTTGACATTGAGCCTCAGTCCATACTGAAGGCTGCAGTCCTTGACCCTCTGCAGCAGGTGCTTCAGGTCCTCCTCAGTTTCAGCAAGCAGGGTTGTATCATCTGCATAACGCAGATTGTTAATAGATCTTCCACCAATTCTGATGCCACAATTCTCCTCATAGAGCCCAGCCTCTTGGATAATCTGCTCTGCATACAGGTTGAAAAGGTATGGAGACAGGACACATCCTTGGCGTACACCCTTCCCAATTTTGAACCATGCAGTGTTACCCTGCTCTGTTCTGACAACTGCCTCTTGGTCCAAGTATAGGCAGGGTGTGAGAATTTATCCATTTCCTTTAGGTTTTCAAATTTATTAGAGTATGTTGTTGTGTGTCATTGCATTGCCTACGACTCAGAGCCACCCTATGTACAACAACTTTGAACCCTGCTATATCTTGAGCCAATTTTATTGTCTCTGACACACCTGTCCTCTTACCCCAGTCACAGAGTCAATCTATCTCATCCAGGGTCTTCCTCTCTTGTGCTGTCCACCCATCCTTCTTTGTAAGATGTCCCTCTCCAAGGACTGGTCCCTCCTGCATGCTCAAAGTATGTCAGGTGGGTTCTGTTATGATGTCACCTCTCTCACTTTTTATTCAAGTTATCTGTGTCATCTCTTTTGCTAAGTTTGCCATTTTTTAAAAGTTTCTTCTAATGATATTTATTTATTTTTATAGCATATTCTTCCCATTTAATTTCTTCCCTATTCATTCATTGTTGCACATTTTCCTCCCTGCAAACCTTTTCCCCAGTTCACTTTTCTCTTTGAAAAGAAAAAAACAAAATCTTTCATTGTTGTATAATCCCCCACCCCACTCCAATATACTGTTTTCATTCTGGACTTTTGTTATGACAATAATTCCTAATCATCTGTTCCTTCTAAACAGTTCTCTTCCTCATGTGTTTCAATGCAGTAAACATTATTTATCCCTTCTTAGTTTCCCCCCAATTCCAATGTCAGTCCCGCTTTACAACAGTGGTACTACGCATTATTTGTCCTTTTGTGACTGAGATATTTCACTCAACATCATGTCCTCCAGGGTCTCCCATTTTGTATAATATTTCATTAGTTCCTTGTTTGTCAATGCAGCATAGTATTCCATTGTGTGAATATACCACAGATTCTCTATCCAGTTGTTTGTTGATGGGTACTTGGGTTGTTTCCAACTCTTTGCTATTGTGAACAAAACTACAATAAACATAAGTGTGCATATATCTGCCTGGATGGCAGTTCTGGTTTCTTTAGGTCATATTCGCAGTAGTGGAATTACTGGGTCAAATGGTATTTCTATTTCCAACTTTTTGAGCAAGTACCATACTGCCTTCCAGAGTGGTTGCATCATTTTACACTCCCACCAACAGTGAATAAGGGTTTCCAGTCTCTCCAAAACCTCGCTAGCATTTGTTGTTTGCTATTCTGTTAACTTTTGCTATTCTTACATGGGGTGAGATGATATCTCATAGTTGTTTTAATTTGCATTTCTCTTATACCTAGGGATTTTGTACATTTCTTCATGTGTTTGTTCACCATCTGAATGTCTTTTTTAGTGAAGTGTCTATTCATATCCTGTGCCTATTTTGCAATTGGGTTGTTTACCTTTATCTTGTTGTGGCACTTGAGTAGTCTATCAATTCTAGATATAAGTCCCTTATCAGACATGTCATTGCCAAATATTTTTTCCCAGTCTGTGTCTTCTCTTTTTACCCTGTTGAAGAAGTTTTTGGATGTGAATTCTTACAAGGTCCCATTCATCTATTTAAACCTCTCCTGGTTGTAGATTTTTCAGGATGCTTGGAAGACTGTTCATGTTGTGGATTAGGACATCTAGATTCTTCCAAGCTTTTCTCAAATGAAGATTTTAGTCCTTGGTTTTAGTCCTAAGTCCTTGATCCATTTTGAGTTGGTTTTTGTGTATGGAATGAGGTGTGGATCTTGCTTGAGTTTTCTGCAGATAATTTTCCAATTTTGCCAACACCATTTGTTGAAAAGGCTGTCATTTCTCCACTTAATTGATTTCATCTCCTTGTCAAAAATCAGTTGACCATAGGTAAATGGGCTGATTTCTGGGTTCTCAATTCTATTCCATTAATCTATGTGTCAGTCATTGTACCAGTACCATGCTGTCTTGACCACCACAGCAGTGTGGTTAGGATTTGAAATCAGGAAGTGATAAAATGAACTTGTAAAGTCATCTGGTCCAGGACTTTTTTTGGCTGGAAGTTGTTTTAATACCTTTTCAATTTCTTCTTTTGTAATGGGTCTGTTCAGGTGTTCAATTTAAGTTGGTGTCCGTTTAGGTAGGTTGTGAATTTCTAAGTATTTATCCATTTCCTCTAGGTTTTCATATTAGTTTGAGTATAATTTTTCCATAATATTCCATTGTTAGCCTTTTTATTTTAGCTGGTTCTGTTGTGATGTTGCCTGTTCCATCTTTTATTTAGATTATTTGTGTCTTTTCCTTTTACCCCCTTTGTTAGTTTTGCTAATGGTTTGCTGATTTTATTGAACTTTTCAAAGAACCAACTCCTAGTTTCATTGATGGGTTCAATTGTTTTTCTGTTTTCTATTTAATTTATTTCTTCTCTAATTTTTATAATTTCAGTTATTTAGAGGGTGTCATGTTTTCTTGCTGTTCTTTTTCAATTTATTGGAGATGTTGGGTCAGAGAGTCAATGGTCATTTTTTCCTGCCTTTTGATGTGTTTGTTTCTTTCTATAGGTTGACTTCTGATTACCACTTTGGTTGTTTCCCAGAGGTTTTGGTAACTGGTGTTTTCATTGTCTTCTGTTTCAAGAAACTTTTATTTCATTTTTTTGTTTCTTCTAGTACCCACTCATGTTCAAGCAAGTTGCTGTTCAGCTTCCAAATGTTTTTTTTCTCCTTTATCCTCTTGTTATTAATTTTTAATTTTATAGCATTGTAGTTTGAGAAGATGCTTTGTAGTATTTCTGTTATTTAATTTATTGATGCTTGCCTTGTGACATAAAATGTGATCTATTCTGGACAATGGTCCATATGCATTGGAAAAGAAGGTATACTATGCTTTTTTTTTATTGCATTAGCCCATAAATATCTATGAGGTTGAGTTTACTGCGTATGTTTAATTCTTTGTTGAGTTTCTTTTTGGTATTTCTATCTTTTATTGAGAG
>NW_006399751.1:44684739-44692203 GCF_000299155.1 Elephantulus edwardii | reverse complement strand
AAAAAAAAAAAAAAAAGAAGGACGTCTCTCAGTGTTTCTTGTAAAGCTGGTCTTGTTTCTACAAACTCCATTAGGTTCTGTTTTTCTGGGAATATCTTGATCTCTCCTTCATATTGATGGACACTTTTACTGGGTACAATATTCTTGGTTGACAGTTGTGTTCTCTGAATGTTTGATATATGTCATTCCATTGTCTTCTTGCTCACATGGTTGCTGCTTAGAAATTGACACTTAGTTTTATTTGCTCTTTCTTATAGGTTACTCTTTGTTTCTCCCTTGCTGTTTTCAGAATTCTCTCATCTTTGGTTCTGGCATATTTGACTATGAAATGCCTTGGTGTTTTTCTTTTGGGGTCTACTCTAAATGGTGTTCTCTCAGATTCTTGAATACTTATTCTCTCCTTCTTCCTTATGCCTGGTAAGTTTTCTTCTAGTAATTCTTCCAGAACTTTTTTAGTGCCTTTACTTTCTTCTTCCTTTTCTGGGATTCCGATGATACACATGTTATTTCTCTTGATGGTATTCCATATTATTCTTAGGTTTTCTTCTTTTTCATTCCTTTTTGGTTCTGCTTTTTGCTCTAGCAGATCAGTGGTGACAATTCTATCTTCTATTTCACTGGTTCTGTGTTCCATCTCTCCAACTCTGTTGATGTGTCCCTCCATCATGTTGACAGCATCTGAAACATTGGCCCTCCTATTATGGATGGTGTTTTCTTGTTTTTACAGAGCCTCTAATGCTAATTTTTTTAAAATCTGCATTGTTTTGGATAGGGTTTGTTTGTTTGTTTGTTTGTTTTTAAGGTTCTCCTGGTTTTAGCTTACGGTATCTTGTAATTCTTCAAGTTTATTTTTTACCCATTGAAAATATTCATTATTCTTTTAAATTCAGTGTCAGAAAGTTCCATCAGACTTTCTGGCTTCAGGAAATCCAATGATACTGTGTCACTTTTTGGGGGTAGCATCTAGCTTTGTGTCTGTGTAGGGTATGAAGTCCCTGATTGAAACATACTTGGAAGCAGGAGTGGCATCCACTTCTGAAAAAACCTGCCTCCAGAAACTCTATAAACTTGGAGAAACGATAAAAGTTATACAAGTGTTCAAATCTTTCATTCATCTACGACTCGACAACACTTAAGAACACAACAACATTCACAGTGAAGATAGCGTTGGGCAGTGGAATGAAAAACTTGGACTTTTACCAAAAGTGGGACAAAGATGAATACGAAAAGTTCACTGAGAAGAGACTTACGGAAGAGAGAGAAAAGAAGGATGGAAAACCAGTGCAGCCTGTTAAGCAGGAACATCTGTGGCATAGAGACTACAAGGTGGACCTGGAATCCAAGCTGGGGAAGACAATTGTCATTACGAAGACCACCCCACAATCTGAGATGGGAGGATATTATTGCAATGACTGTGACTGTGTGGTGAAAGACTCCATCAACTTCCTGGATCAGATTAGTGGGAAGAAACATCAGCGAAACCTGGGCATGTCAGTGCATGTAGAACGTTGCACTTTGGATCAGGTGAAGAAACACTTTGAAGTGAATAAGAAGAAAATGGAAGAAAAACAGTAGGATTATGATTTTGAGAAAAGGGTGAAGGAGCTCAGAGAAGACGAGGAAAAGGCCAAAGCCTACAAGAAGGAGAAACAAAAGGAAAAGAAAAGGAGGGCTGAGGAGGACTTGACATTTGAGGAGGATGATGAGATGGCAGCTCTGATGGGCTTCTCTGACTTTGGTCTACCAAGAAGAGTTATTAGGTTTTCTTTACTTGGCCCTTTGCTGGGACCAACTTTGTATGTGTGTATTGGGGAGGAGGTCCCTTCTTTTTGGGGGACTTGGGAAAAGTTCTTAAAGTGGCAGTGATTTAAAGCGAGTCAAAGGGTTTGTAGTTCTCTCTGCCTTAGGAGAAGACACAAGAGGTAATACTGTGGCATACTGCTTCATCCTCTCCTGAGTAACTGTCACTGAAGTCACAGGACCTCTGCCCATCTGAATACCTAGTAAAGAAAATCTCCCCTTCTGAGGCTGCTTTCTCAAAACTTCTTTGCATCTTTCCCTCTTCCATATACCCAACCCTTTGTCTGAGCATCCTGTGTTTATCCTGTGTTCTCCCATTGTTTTAACTTTGACTCTTGCTCAGCCTGGAGCAGAAGGATTCTGAGTCCCCTCAATCACCAGTTGATGGCATATCTGTGACGCCATACCTTCCCCACTCTGCCCTGTGGTTCCCTAACCACATGTGCATGCATGTGTTATTTCTGGGTCAGCAGTGTGTGGGTGTGTACATGAAACTGTCACACAGAAGGGGCCTGAGCTAGAACCCAGAGTATTGCTGCCCTGGGCCTCATGTTCTTGGCTTCTTCGGAGCATATAACAGGAAATTAAATGGGATGAGTGTTTGGTGTGGTTTGTGTCTTGTGAGTTTTTTAATCTTTATTGTTCAGATGCAGACTGTTTCGGTTTATGTTTGTTTCATTTTATTGAGGAGTTTTGTTTTTGTCTTAATTTGTGAACAGGCTCTTTTAAGAACCTGTTTGATGCAAAAAAACCAAACGAACAAAAAAAACAAACCAAAACCCCAAAAAGCAACCTCACTATGGGAGCCCCTCGATCTCAGGCTGTTCAACATTTATAATAAATTACATTAATTGAGCCTGTTTAAAAAATAAATAAAAGAACAACAAAAACAATAAGGGTGTGACATAGCCTGCTTCTTACGTGACATTGCTATGGTAGAGTGTTTCATGCCTGAGATGATAATAGGTTCTTGATCTTAAGTTATTGCTCCAGAAAGGGTGGGACAGTTATGTGGCCTGTGTTTCTCTCTGAACTTCTGATCCAAGAGAAGTTTCAATTCAAGGCCTGTGAATGCAGTCTTTTCTGTTTATAACTGTTTCAGCTCAGTCAGATTCAGATGTTCTGGTAAAGGCAGACTAGACGTGAGGAGATGCAAGGCAAAGTATGGAGGCACAGTTTCAAGGGGGGCACAGGTGCAGGGCAGGCACAGGTGTAGGGCATGGGCACAGGAGCAGGGCATAGACACAGACATAGAGTGGGTATGGGCACAGGGCATGGGCATGGGTGCAGGGCATGTGCAGGATGGGCATGGGCACAAGGTGGGCATGGGCACAGGGCAGGCATGGGTGCATGGGTGTAGGGCTCTCATGCAGACTCTCGTAGATTGGGCACTTGTGGGGACCTTACTCAAATTCCACCTATCTGGGCTGTTCCCTGTCTGGGCCACCATTTCCCTGGCTCAGCCGCAGCCATTTTGCCCAGGTCTGGCTATGCCACACCCCCCAACCTCCCATCCCTGGTCTGACTTCAAGTTTGCCAATTTATTGACCACTTCAAAGAACCAGTTCCTGGTCTTGTTAATGGTTGACATTGTTTTTCTGTTTTCCATCTCATTGATTTTAGGCCTTGTGCTTGTAATTTCCTTTCTTCTAGAGGCTGTGGGGTTAGATTATTATTCTTTTTCTATTTGATGAAGGTGTTGAGTTAGATAACTAATTTTGCATCTTTCTTTTTTCCCCCATGTTTTTCCTTATTGCTGTGAACTGCCCCCTAAGAACAGCCTTAGCTGCATTCCAGAGGTTTTGGTATGTTTAATTTTCATGATTATTTGTTTCCAGGAACATTTAAATTTCATTTTTCATGTTTTCTAGAACCCAACCTTGTCCTAGCAAGGTGTTTTTAGCTTCCACATGTGTGGTTTTATAAGCTTTATCCTCTTGTAGTTAATTTCTAGTTTTATGGATTTTTTGTCTGAAAGACACTTAGTATGGTTTCATTTTTTTTTTTTTAGGCTTTCTTTGTGTCCTAAGATAGGATCAACACTGGAGAATGTATCATGTGCACTTGAGAGAAAAGTAAATTAGTTGGGCACAGTACCTGAATACATCCACAAGGTCAAGTTGGCTGATTGTATAGTTTAGCTCTTCTGTAACATTGTTAAGTTTCTTTTGAGTTGACCTGTCCATTGGTGAGAGTGGTGTGTTAAAGTCTACCATTATTGTGATGCTGTCTACTTATTTAATCAATTCTGATAACCATTGTTTTACATATTTTGCAAATCTATACTTTGGAGAATAGATTTTGACCAAAGTTGTATCTCGTTGATCTTTTGAGCCTTTAATCATTGTATAATTCTCTTCCTTATCTTTTATGTTGATTTTCATCCTTTGTGGATGCCATTTTCTTAATATAATATTTCCTAGCTTTTGATTTTTAGTCTTTTTCATAATTTTTTAGGTGTGACTCTTATAGGCAACATATTGATCTGTTGTTGTTGTTGTTATGTGCCGTCGAGTCGTTTGCAACTCATAGCGACCCTATGTACAACAGCCCTAAACTGTGCTCTATCCTGTGCCAATCTCATTGCCTCTGACACACCCATCTCGATTACCACAGTCACTGAATCAATCCACCTCATAGAGGGTCTTCCCCTCCTGCGCTGTCCCTCTATTCTACCCAGCATGATGTCCCTCTCTAAAGACCTGTCTCTCCTTACAACATGTACAAAGTATGTCAGACGATGCCCCAGAATCCTTGCCTCCAAGGAGCAGCCTGGTTTAACCCTCTCTAGGATGAATCTGTTTGTTTTCTTGGCAGTCCATGGTACATTCAACACTCTTCTCCAGCACTACAGCTCAACGACGTCAATTCTCCTTCTATCCTCCCTAGTCATTGTCCAACTCTCTGATGCATAACAAGTGATTGCAAAAACCATGGCCTGTATCAGGTGCACCTTAGTCTCCAGAGAGACACCCCTGCTCTTGAGTACTTTAGAGAGGTCCCTAACCACAGACTTTCCCATCGCAATACGTTTTTTTATTTCCTGGCTACTGGTGACAAGAGTGTTTACTGTGAACTGAAGCTGTGAACAATCTCAATCTCTTCGCTATCCATCCTGATGCTACCGATTGGTCCAGTGGTGAGAAGTTTTGTCTTCTTGACATTGAGCCTCAGTCCATATTGAAGGCTGCAGTCCTTGACCCTCTGCGGTAAGTGCATGAAGTCCTCCTCAATTTCAGCCAGCAGGGTTGTGTCATCTGCATAATGCAGATTGTTGATAGATCATCCACGCCACGCTTCTCCTCATAGAGCCCAGCCTCTCGGATAATCTGCTACTCTTTTTCTCTTGATTGGTGCATTGAATCCATTCACAATAAGGGTAATTATTGAAGGGTCAAATTTTATACTTAATATTTTGCTATGCTTCTTTTTCTATTGTTTCTATTGTTATGGTCCACTCACCTTGGGTGTCTCTGTGTGAAGGACTTCCCTTAGACTTTTTTTGTAGTTGGTCTGTTTTCACAAATTCTTTAAGTTCACGTATTTATGCAAATGACCTATTTTCTTCTTCATATTTGATGTACAGTTTTGTTTGGTACAGTATCCTTGGCTCACAATTTCTTTCAGTGTCTATGTATGCCATTTCATTGTATTATTGTTCACGTGGTTTTCTGCTGAGAAACAGAACTTAATCTAATTATTGCTCCTTTGTAGGTGACTCTTCCCCTCCCCCACGCCCACCCACCCCACACTGCTTTAGTATTCTATCCTTATCTTTGATTTTGGAGAATTTCACTATGATATGACTTGATATTTTTCTTTGGGGGACTAGTCTGTTTGGTGTTTGCTGAGCTTTTTGAATGTGGATTTCCCCATTCTTCATAATGCCTAGGAAGTTTTCTTCTAGTACCCTTTGAAAATTTTCTCAGGTTTTCCCTGTCTCCCTGATGTTCTAGAATTCTGATCATATTCATGTTGTTCCTTCTGATGTTATTCCACATGATTCTAATGTTTTCCTTCTTTCTGATCTCTGATTTTTCTTATGATGTTTTTCCATTGAGGTTTTGTCTTCCAGATCACTGATTCTCTGTTCCATCTCTTCCATTCTGCTTTTTTTGTTCCTACAGTGAGTTGGAAAATTCTTCCATTTCAGTCTTAATGTTCTAGATTTCATTTAAATGCATTTCTGTCATTTCCATTATCATGTTGGCTATACCCTTTCTGTCTTGTGATGATTTTTTTACAGTTTTTTTTCCTCTTTATCTATCTTCTTAATTGTTCAAGTTCCTCTGCAACTATATATTTGTTCTGGCTCCCTGTCTCTGGTGTATTCATTTTATTTCTGACTTTTATTCTTTCTCCCATCATATGTACCTTGTTCAATAGGTGTTCATATGACTTTGCATCAGTGTATTTCTTCTGCCTCCCTGACTCTGGAGTATTCATTGAGTCTGCAATATGCTTTCCCTTTTTTCGGAGAAGGTTTTGATATTGTTGTTGTTATGTGCTGTCAAGTCACTTGCAATTCATAGCGATCCTACGTAAAACAGCTCTAAACTCTGCTCTGTCCTGTGCCAATTACACTGTCTCTAATACACCCATCCTGACTAACTCAGTCACTGAATCAATCCACCCCATGGAGGGCGTTCCCCTCCTGTGCTGTCTCTCAACCCTACCAAGCATGATGTCCCTCTCCAAGGACCGGATCCTCATTACAACATGTCCAAAGTATGTTAGATGGAGCCTCAGAATCCTTGCCTCCAAGGAGCCACCTGGTACGACCCTTTCCAGGATGAATCTGTTTGTTTTCCTAGCAGTCCATGGTACCCTTAATACTCTTCTTCAGCATCACAGCTCAAAGGCATCAATTCTCCTTCTATCCTCCTTAGTCATTGTCCAACTCTCTGATGCATAACAAGTAATAGCAAAGACTATGGCCTGTATCAGATGCACCTTAGTCTCCAGAGAGACACAATTGCTCTTCAGTACTTTGGAGAGGTCCCTAACAGCCAACTTTCCCATCACAATACGTCGTTTAATTTCCTGGCTACTGGTGCCGAGAGTGTTGATTGTGGAGCCAAGCAAACTAAAGAGGTGAACAATCTCAATCTCTTCACCATCCATCCTGATGCTGCCAATTGGCCCAGTGGTGAGAATATTTGTCTTCTTGACATTGAACCTCAATCCATATTGGAGGCGGCAGTCCTTGACCCTCTGCAGCAGGTGCTTCAGGTCCTCCTCAGTTTCAGCAAGCAGGGTTGTGTCATCTGCATATCACAGATTATTGATAGATCTTCCACAAATCTTGACCCCACATTTCTCCTCATAGAGCCTAGCCTAATCTGTTCTACATACAGGTTGAAAAGGTATGGAGACAGGACACATCCCTGGCATACGCCCTTCCCAATTTTGAACCATGCTGTGTTCTCTTGCTCTGTTCTGACGACTGCCTCCTGGTCCAAGTATAGGTTTCTCATTAGCCTGATCAAGTGTTCTGGTATTCCCATTCTTCTCAGAGTCAGCCACAGTTCGTTATGATCCACACAGTCAAACGCCTTTGCATACTCAATGAAACACAGATATACATTCCTCTGGTATTCCCTGCTTTCAGCCAAGATCCATCTAATTTTAGCTACAATATCCCTAGTACCACGACCCCTTCAA
>NW_006399751.1:44652934-44683248 GCF_000299155.1 Elephantulus edwardii | reverse complement strand
ATTGAGCTTCTCCAGTGGTTCTTTCCACAGATGTTATCAATCTGATTCCTATGTATACCATTAGGTGAAATCCACGTATATAACCTAAGTTTATGTCTCTTAGAAAACATTTTTGCAATGAATAAGTCATTGTGCAAAATTCAATCATTCTCTCTCCAGTTCCATTTCTGTCACTGAGTCCATGTTTTCCAACTACTGAATCTTCTTCTCTCTTCTCAACTTTTGCATTCCCGTCACCCATTATTATCAAAGCATCTTGATTGCATGTTCAATTGATCTCGGACTGTAAAAGTTGGTAAAAATCTTCTCTTTCCTCTTCCTTGGCTCTGGTTGTTGGTGCATATATTTGAGTGACAGTGGTATTCACTGGCCTTCCTTGTATGCGAATAGATATTATCCTGTCACTCACAATATTGTACTTCAAGACGGATCTAACAATGACTTTCTTAACTATGAAAGCAACTCCATTTTCCCTCACCTTTTCATCTCCAGAGTAATATATCATATCACCATCCGACTCAAAATGTCCCATGCCAGCCCGTCTCATCTCTCCAATGCCTAGTATGTCAATATTTATGCATTCAATTTCTTCCTTAACAATATCTAATTTTCCTACATTCATGGTTCTCACATTCCGTGTCCCAATCACTAGTGTCTGCTTACAACTGTTCCTCTTCCTTTGTATTTCCATACCTGAAAGCTCAACCTCAGTTGCCCCTTCTGTTATCTACATGTGTTCTGTTGTACATAGGGTTTTCGGAAGCCTGCTATTTCAGAAGTAGATGACCAATGACCAATCCTTCTTCCTAGTCTGTTTTACCTAGTCTGTCTTAATCTGAATGTTCAGATTTAGAGCAGTATCAGACGAGCGTTTTACATAAAAGTGAAAGATATATTCCTTATTGTGGAGTTAGCCATTTGTATCAGTGTTGTCCCTGCCCTTGGCACACGTGTCTTTACCCACTTATTTCCCTGCTCCACCATCAGCCCAGATATCTAGGCTTGTTTTTTCATGATGTTTGAAGGGACATGATGCTTTCTTGACATTATGTGAAGTTTTTCTTGGAATGTATTAGGCTATTTCTATTTTATGTGCATAGGTTGTTGATAGTAATTTATCTTTATGATAAATATGATGTTATTGATTAGCTGGAAGCTTAAAGTGTTAAGCCTATGGAGGTGGGCAACTTGCTTTACTGGTTGTTCTTTCTGGTTCTGTGAAGCCAGAAGGTTATCTTTCCTAAAGTCCTTCAGCTCCTCCCTGATCTGCAGTGCAGCCCTGCAGGATTGCAGCCCCATCTCCTGATGTTTATTTTCCCTTCCCCCTCCCACCACAACCAGGTTCCCCAACATAAGCAGTTTCTGTGTAGGGGCTTGTAGTGCTCCCTTTCTAGCACTTCAATGTGCCAGCTGTGAAAGTAAGTCTACATGATTGCAGCCTCCCTCCTCTTAAATTCTATTGTCCTCTATGGTCCATGAGATGGCCCCATGTCAACCAGGATCCCCAAACTGGAAGAGTTCTTCTCCAGGAGAGTTGCACCCCCTTCTTTCTCCAGCACCTGAATGTGCTACCTCTGGGACTGAATTTCTCACCTGATTGATTGCAGCCCCCTTCCTTGAAATCTATTGTCCTCTTTTGTCTGTGGAGTGACAGAACCAGGTCCTTCAATTTAAGCAGTATCTGTCCAGAGGGATTGCATTGTAAGGCAGCTCTGTGCTAGCCCTTCAATATGCCAGCTGTGGAACTGAGTCTTTGATTTCCTTGTTCTTTGTACTTCAAATTCTTTTCACTTTCTTCAAACAGGTTGTGTCATCTGTGTAACACTAGTTGTTGATGAGCCTTTGTTCAATCTTGATGCCATATTCTTCTTCACATAGTCTAAATTCTGCAATTGTTTTCTCATACAGATTAAATAGGCATGGAGAAATGATACGACCCTAACACATACCTTTCTTGATTTTAAACCAAGCAGTGATTTGAACAAGCTTTTCTATAGGGAGTTCCTAAATGACAGATTCTGAGGTCTTTTTTTTTCTGTCTTTTTCGTCTTAAGAGAAGAGCTACAATGAATGAATGGAAATCCAAAATCTTTGTAGAAGTTCATTGAAATTAATAAAAAAGAAGAAGAGCCTTCCAAGCTCTGCTTGTGTTATCTCAGTCTACTGTTCGCATTCTTTTTTTTTCTTTTTACTGCTGGCATTCTAAGAATAGAACAAGGCCAATAGCCAAGTCTTATATAACTCCATAAACAAATTATTCACTAACCCCTTGTTTTAAGTTCAGACATCATTTCTGTCTGCTTTTGTTTGCAGAGTCCACAATTTGAAGTTACATCCACACACACACCCCCACCCCCAGTTTGTTAAGGAAAAAAAATAAAAGCATCATGCCTCTCTAGGTTGGCAGATGAGTTGGCTCAATCTATACACCTCTCTTTAGTTGTAATACTCATATTACTTCCTTAATTCTGCCAACTTTAGAACCATGAAAAATCTTATTGAGAGTTGTTTCTTTTTTTTTTTTACTCTTGTCACTTATTTTGCTTTCTCTGTTCTTATAGTTTGATATCATTTTGCCTCATTTATTATCATCATAAGGAGGTTTAGAAAGAGACAAATGTATTTTATTTTGTGGCATTTAACTTGAAGCATCTTCTGCTTTTTCTATTTTGATATTTGGAATCTATACACATTTTTAATTATTAGTAATTATGTATTAATTACTAATTATCAGAATGTGATAGCTTCTCAATACTTTTAATCATGGCTATTAAAAAGAAACCATCCAGAAAAGAAATTTAGGGTTCTTTTGCCCCTCCAGCCCTCTAAACAGATAACTATCAATTAGGTTCTTCTACTAGTAAATCAGAAAGCCTTGGTAGTCTAGTGATAAGAAGCTATGCTGTCAACACAAAGGCACATAGTTTAAATCCACCAACTGCTCTGCAGGAGAAAGATCAGCAATCTTCTCCTGTGCAATTTACTACCTCAGAAAACCCACTAGAAAGTCAACTATGGATCAGTTCCAACTTGATGGTACCTAACAACAGCAATAAATCAGGTGCTGTGGTCACTATATATTTGTAGATCGTCATCAGGAAATAGATTTTAAGAAATAGATACTTTTAAAACACTTATCCAAAATCTCTCCTTCAGTGAACTTTGTAGGAATGATGTGGTCAATTCCCAGAGTCATTTTAGACTTCTGTGAGTTGAGTTGAGACAAGTGAAGTAATTTTGATCAATGTGAGGGGTCCTAATCATATATATTTCCTCTGATTGGTTCATGGTACTATGCTTTCCATCTGGTGAGGAGTTGAGCAGCATTTCTGTTGGTATTTGAAGTGAGATGTGCATCTGGGGAGCCCTGGAAATGGTAAAAGAGTTAGGGTTGCAGTAAAAAGCGCAGGGTTCCTATGGTGCGTTACTGGATAAAAGCAAGGAATTATCTCACAGCCACACCAAAGGAGCTGAATAACTCAGCCTAAGTACCCCCATCATTCTGATTGAAGTGGAAGAGAAGAAGGTAAAGAGCTTCTACTTGGAGTCTGAGTACCTAGAAAGTAAAATAGAAAGGAAAAAAAGCTTTCGGAACCTCAAGAGCAGTTAACAAACTCTGAAAGGGAAGAAGTGCCCAGAACTACACTCACTGCCCGAAAGTTTTATTGGCGGTGAGGAGGGGGTGGGCAGGGAGACTTTTACACATGGGTAGAAGAAATGATGCTCTTAGTTTTTTAGAAAAGATGATAATGTAAGTTACAAGTAAGAATTGGGTGAAAGAACACTTACAATTCACAAATGTTTATGCAGCATTCAACATTTTCATGAAATACAACAACTTTTAGAAATAAACAACAGTTTTAAAATATAGCCAAAGAAGAAAAGAATTTTTATTGTCATTTTAATAATCTATACTGTCATCTTTAAGGAAAAAAACTGAATTTATTTAGTGTAGAGGAATGGGACAAGCTAATTTTTTCTAACAGAGACTTAGACAAAGCCAATTTCAAAAAGAACTGCTGACAAATTTTTATTGACAAACTTTGCCAAGAGCTGATGATGGGGAAAAAAGAATGAAGGTATAAACTATCTATTTATGTCCTTCAATCAACAAATAAATCCTTCAGGAATAAGTTCTTATAAAAATACCTGTTATAAATTAATTTTATTAATGACAGTAGAAAAAGATCTTTTTTGAAAAATAATAAATATCTAATTATCAGAGGTCTTAAAAGCTTCATCTTTCTAGACCAGAAGTACCCTGGAAAAGTAAATTAGAGGATAAAGACATTCTATAAAATTGAATGTCTCAATGTTCTTTTCATCAAATGGTTGATATTTTTTAAAAAAGCATCGTTATAGAGAATCGGAAGAACTATAGAACTAAAGTAAAAGTCAGTTTACTCATTCTAACGCTCTCTCCAAATTTTTAGTAGGCCTTCTCTGTTTGGAATGGTAATAATTGAGGTTCATTGTAAACACCTCAAGGCACAGCAATTCCTAAAGTGATCCCAGAAGAGCTCTCTTTGGCCTCTGAAGAGTCTTAGAATTAGAAGTAGTCTATTGTTCAAAGTCCTTGCACTTAACTTTCAGAAGAAAAAAGTGGGGTTGGTTGAAACAATGGAAGTCAAGTCTGGTTTGATTTATAAGCAGTGGTGTAACACTCCTGGTCAAAGACCTTATGCCCCAGGCTTTCCAGAAACCAGCCTCAAACACTGTATTTAGTGAACTCCAAATGATAGGGCTGGACACTGGAAAGCTTTCTAAAGTGCATTCAGTGGCTCAATTAACAAGATCACACAGTAACCAGGCACCTAATAGCATCACAGAGCACTCTACTAAATGCCTACCTTTGTAATTCCTGCTTATTTTTCTGGCAGCAAAAGAGCTCCTTTGGGGCAATTGATACAGGGGGGCTTCCTTAGAGGAAAGTTCTCACCATTTTCTTTAAACGATTTAGTTAGGGTGGTGGGTAATTTTTTAATTATTATTCAGACATAGGAATGTTTGTTATGCCAGTATCTTTCGTTATGCTTTTTGTTTTGTTTATTAATTTTTAGAAAGATATACCCATTATAAATGTTCTCCAGTTATATACTTCTATGTAGCAAAGGACCCCAAAACAATGGTAAAATTATAACTGAGAGGCAGCTAAGGTGAGGTAAATAGAATATGAGGCAGGAAGCCTTAAAACTGGGGACAAGAGCTTACTATGACTCTTTTGTTGTTGTTGCTGATGTTCGACTTCTGTTTACAAACCCTGTGTCTAGGACTGGCTTTCAATAGATCACAGTGAAGGAGTTGCTCTGCTACATATGAAACCCTGACCTGGTCACCATAATTCTTAATAAATTAATGCTTAGAAATTAAAGAGTTTATTAAACTCTCTGAGGAGTTGTCTTTCAAGAGCCTGTGCAGGCTTTCCCCAAATCTGGGGTCATATGCTAGAGCTGTCTTCCTGCCGCTCAAGTCTTTGAGAGATCAAAGTGTTGAGCACTTTGCTCCCTCAAAACAGAATATTTCTCTACCTTTGGATGCCACCCCATAAAGCTATTCATGAAACTCCTGACTTCAAAACATATGATTCAAACCTGATATCCACTGAATATTTTATGTTTTGCTCAATTCACACATTTTTACAACTACAGAATGGCTTGAACAATGGCTAAAAGCAAAAATGCATATTGATATAGTGGTAAAAAAATTAACATGTTGACTTTGATCTAAAATTGATACAATAAAAGCTGTAAGTTCTATACATTTTTGTATGATAGAAGGCAGCATACCAACAATTGAATACGAACTTTCTTGAAAGAAATAATATTTTAGGAGGACATACATTTACTCAGAGGATGTTTCTCTTAATGGGTTTGTAAGGCTGTACCTTTTGAATGGCTGTCAGAGACTTTTTAGTGAACTCCGGTGGCACAGTTTGCAGACAGTGATGCTGCTAACCAAAAAGCCAAGCTTCTCTGGTGTCATGAAACCACCAGTGTCTCCATGGGAGAAAGATGGGCAGTATCCTCCAGGGTGAATTAGAGTGTCAGAAGCCCAATACAGAGTCACTCATGAGTGAGATCTGCCTACATGGCAATGAGAGGGAGAAATCAGAGGTCCCACCCACTTTCTATTTTTACTTGATTTCTAGGAATCTCAGAGATGATGAGGACGACACAGAATAGGGAAAAGTTCAGAGCTATAAATTGTAGGAGAATTGATGGCATACAACGACAACAACAACAACAACAACATCTATTTGCAGATTTCTTTCCACCTCTTGTGAGGTTTCACCAAGTTAGTTGTCTACCTCTTAATTGTATTGCTTTGGTTCTACGTCTGATGCTTTCATGTATTTGGTAACATACCAAATGATATGAAAATGTCAAGAAAATAATTCTGAGGGGAAGAAGTGAGTTCTTGACTAAGAATGTGAGTCAAGAGGAAATTTTCATAAGCAAATAAAATTCTCTATGCTTCCTACCCACTTCCAAAAAAAGCTCATTTCAAATTTGGTTTCTATTGTCTTAAATTTTATATTGGTTTGCTTACAAAGTTCATATACATTGTCTTTCACACGATTTTTCATTCATATTGTGCTTCATCCTATCACTCCCATTGTTGTTGTTGTTGTTATGTGCTGTCGTGTCATTTGCAACTCATAGCGACCCTATGTACAACAGCCCTAAACCCTGCTCTATCCTGTGCCAATCGCATGGCCTCTGACACACCCATCCCGATTACTCCAGTCACTGAAATCAATCCACCTCATAGAGGGTCTTCCCTTCCTGCACTGTCCCTCTACCCTACCAAGCATGATGTCCCTCTCCAAGGACCTGTCTCTCCTTACAGCATGTCCAAAGTATGTCAGACGAAGCTCCAGAATCCTTGCCTCCAAGGAGTAGCCTGGTTTAACCCTCTCTAGGATGGTTCTGTTTGTTTTCTTGGCAGTCCATGGAACATTCAATACTCTTCTCCAGCACCATAGCTCAAAGGCGTCAATTCTCCTTCTATCTTCACTAGTCATTGTCCAACTCTCTGATGCATAACAAGTGATTGCAAAGACCATGGCCTGTATCAGGCGCACCTTAGTCTCCAGAGAGACACCGTTGCTCTTGAGTACTTTAGAGAGGTCCCTAACCGCAGACTTTCCCATCGCAATACATTTGTTTGTTTGTTTGTTTCCTGGCTGCTGGTGCCAAGAGTGTTGACCGTGGTGCTGAGCAAACTGAAGCTGTGAACAATATCAATCTCTTCGCCATCCATCCTGATGCTACCGATTGGTCCAGTGGTGAGAATCTATGTCTTCTTGCTAGGCCACCAGAGCTCCCTTATCATTCCCATACATTGTATTTTATAAAATTAATCAACATTGGACCTTGCCCATCATTACCCAATATTTTCAAGTCCTTGCTGGTTCTTTCCCATTTCCTTTGCCACATCCCTCCATCTGCCAAACTGTGCAACCCTGTGGTTTTGTCCCTATTCATCCACACCCCTTGGCTCCCACCGCTTCCCCCTTCAGTTCCCATATATGTTTTATGAGTTATCCTTCTAATTTTACAATAATGGTTTAATGCAGTATTTGTTCATATGAGACTGAGTTAGTTCACTCAGTATAATGCTCTGCAGTCTCTTCCAAGTTATGTAGTATTTAAAATATTGATTTCTATTTTAAGAATCATAAATACTGAGTTCTAAAAAGGAAAAAAATTTTCATGCAATATAGTTCTAGGTACTGGGCATGTATCAGTGACAAAGAGAAGAAGACAGTTTTTAGAAGAGAAGAAAGACAATAATTAAGCTACAATAAAGTGTCAACTGGAGATGAATGATGAGAGGGGAAAAGTAAACCAAAATGATACAACAGGAAATGACTTGGTGGTAACGTTGAATGTTGTTGTTGTTGTTGTATGTGTCGTAGAATCTGAAACCTGCTCTATCCTGTGCCAACTTTATTGTCTTTGACACACCTACTCTCATTATCTGAGTCACTGAATCAATTCATCTCACTGATGGTCTTCCTCTTTTACTCTGGCTCTCCAACCTTCCAATCATGATGTCTCTCTCCAAGGACTGGTCCCTCCTTGCAAAGTATGTCACACGAAGCTTTGGAATCCTTGCCTCCAAGGAGAAGCCTGGTTTCATCCTCTCTAGGTTGAACCTGTTTATTCTCCTGGCAGTCCATGGTATATGTAATACTGTTCTCTAGCACCACAGCTCAATGGCATGAATTCTCTTTCTATCATCCCTAGTCATTGTCCAGCTCTCTGACGCATAGTGAGCAACTGCGAAGACTATGGCCTGGATCAGGCACACCTTAGTCTTCAGACTGACATCATTGCTCTTTAGTACTCTGGAGAGGTCCATCAACAGATGACTGGATAAATGAGATGTGTTATATACAAGAAATGGAATATTGCTCAGCCATGAAAAGGAATAAAATACAGATACATTTGTCTGTATTCCATCTGTAACATGATGAAACTTTGAAAACATGATGAGTAAAAGAAGCCAAACAGAAAGAGACACACATGACAAGATCTCACTTACCTGAAATATCTAGAATAGGCAAATGCCTATAGATGAGAGTAACTTAGTGGTTATCAGAGACCGTGGGAGGTGAAGGTGGATGGGAAGTCATTGCTTAGTGTCTATAGTTTCTGTTTGGGATGATGAAAAAAAAAAGTGTTGGAAAGAGCAGATAGAAATAGTTGCACAGCACTGTAAATGTGACTGAAGTGATCAAATAGAGCTGCCTCATAGGGCTTTCTCAGCTGTAATCCTCACAGGACACCCTGGTAGGATTTTAACTGGGGTAAGCCCAATTCTAAAGCAATGGTCATTAAACTTTCAGAAGAGCTAGAATATAGAACTTATTTCAGCAGAGGGACCTCAAGCAAAGAGGGAACTCAGGAAAGAGAGTGTATCCTAATTTCCAAGTTAGAATAGTGCCAGTGTGGTGGGATTCCTAGCCATTCTTTATCACAAATGTTGCTGTGCAAGATGGGAGGGGGATCATTCTGCAGCATCTCCTCCATGTGGCCTACCTATTCCTATACCATCCTTGGTAATTTAAGAACTGCTTCTACTATTTTAAAAGAAATCATTCCTTTATCAGCAATACACAGGTGACTTGACCTTAAACTTTGGTAATTATGATAATTAAAGAGCGAAGACTACATTCACAAGCATGTGCAGATCCTTTCTCATTGTCTCCTGTCTAGAAACCATTATGCTGTGTGTAGCTCTTTCTGTTCCTCGTTTCCTTGGACCTCTTCCAAGGCTGAGTCTGTTATTATTTAAACTCTCTTTCTCTCTCTCTGGATGTTGGTATGTTGGTATTTTTGTGCTCTGCCTTGTATAACTTATGGATTTTCTCCCTCTTCTTGGTGAGATATTTTCCATATCCATTCACAACCATTATTCATTCCACATGCTGCAAATATAATGCCCACTTAATCAATCACCACTTCTGCATTTGAAAATAAAACCATCCTTTCCTTATTATATTAGGCAAATTAGTCAAATGAGTGTTTTCTAAAACTTGCTGCCTTTTTAGGGCCCTTGGCTCTCAGCCTGCCTTTCTCTAGTGCTGCCTCCCCCCTTTCCCTTCCTCCTGTTTGCAAACAGTATCAATTTTCCTTTCTTGGGTGCTCAGGGTGGATTCTGGTCCTCCCGATTTTGTTGACGCCTTTGATGATCAGGCATCAGTCCTTGGGAGCACCCCCTTCCCTCCAAGGCGGAGTGGGAGGTGCAGAACTGTCAGAGGAAAAAAGGCTTTACCTCCCTCTCCCTAAGATTGAGCAGGGAAGCCCCCCTTTGGAATGAAACAGAAGAAACACTCCCCTCCCTGGCAGGTTTTACTTCCAGAAAGCACATCAACCATACAATCAATATTAATCACGGAAAATTACAAAATGCCATTGTTGATGGTTTGCTTGAAACACTCTAGTTAAAAAAAAAAAGGAGAGAGAGAGAGAAACCACTTATATGCTTATTTTTTCCCTGACTGGTCTCTCTCAGTCCACATTTTTTCTAATTTCCCTATTTCCGTTCAATCTGAAGAAGGAGTCCTTTGTTTTAAGAAACCAGAGTCCTATTGTGTCAATCCTAACATTTCTGTCAATTAAGCCTCTTCAAGAGACAGTGCGCAGTCAAGCATCTGCTACTACAAGGAGTCTTGCAGCCAAAGCCCGTAACAGGGAACTCGGTCAAACTATTGTCCTGGCAAAGCAAATGGCTCTTAGGCTCTGTGGTTCTTTCTAATGTATGTGTTTATAAGCAATTAAACTCCAGTTTTAGGAAAGACTCACTAACAGCATACATTATCTTAATAGACATACAGTACTACTTTAAACGGTCTTCGCCATCTGCTCATCATGATTATAAATGCAAAAAGAACATATTTTACATTAGCATCAGAAACTAGTGTGATATTAGGGACTGAAATGCCCATATATGCTCTTTGTACAATACTAAATGCATCTGTGCTATTTTCCTTTTCTTTCTACGATGCAAATCAGAGAAAGAAGATGCCCATTTCTTGTTGGCTATTTTTCTGACATGGAAGATAATTCTTAGCACAGAAATTCATTAGGAGGGGATTTTTCTTTTAAAAATACATGAGCTGAGGGGGTCTGGCTGTTGCTGGAACTATTCGGCTATCTTAGCTCCTAGCCAATGAGGGAGAAATAAAACCCCAAAACACAATACACCAAGGGCAGCAAATCTACTGTGTAATCTTCTTTAATATCCCATCAGAGATATAATGCATTATGTACACTGGGGTGTTTCTTCTCTATAAATAACATTTAAAAGAAGCATGGGATGCACATGTACTGGTGGAAGAGTTGAAAAAGCATCTGGGTAAGCATACATTCTGTTTTTCATCTGCATCTTTATGGTTGGATGATCTTTCTTGATGGAGAATAATACCATCATAATGTTGGAGGCAGCAGGGATGAAACAAGCGCTCAGTTCTATTTTCTTAGTTGGACTAGTAAAGCCACCATTTAAACTTTTTATCTCATAAGAAATGGTGCAGATGAGTCTATTAGACTCCCCACCAAGCAGGATTTTTAGCCAAAACCTAGAAACATAGACCAAAGGAAGGAAGTTCAATAGCAGAGTTCACTTGAAAGAATTTGTCCCTTCCCTCAGCAAAAATAAATAACTTTATTTATAATTAACTTGAAGAATCAGGTTCATAATGCTTTCTAGTTTAAAAAAAAGTTAAGACAAAGATCAATAACCATTTTCCCTGGGCTTATTAACTGTATTTCTGTCTTGTGCTTTACATCTTGGCTGTATTATAAAATAATACTTAAAATACAATATCCAACCTTGTAATTCTGCTGAAGTCTGCCTTCTGGCTGTGACTGCTGTCATTCTGTGTAAAGGCTGCATTTTTTGAGACCAGGCCTTGCAAATGTGTAAAACTGCAAGACCAATTGCCCTTTAATATGACATTCACCATGTCACTTCCTGCTCAGAATTTCTTAGTGGCATTCACAGGTCAGGTCTCTGTTTACAAGATCTACCTACTGTCTTTTCATTCCAACCTCAAGACTTCTCTGGCCTATTGTATCTCTGAGCTTTTCCATGCCCCCATCTCATGGGCTCTGGAGAAGATTTCTAGAGCCCCTTATACAGCTTATGTGTGAGGAATGGGGGAGCAAGTCTATCTTAAATGCTCTCTAGCAGCGAAACACACCACACTGCCATATCTCTTGTGGCTCCTACAAGGTGCTTTCTTCCTTGAGTTTCAAGGAAGCAGGAAGCAAGACCCACGTCTCCCTCAATATACATAGGCCTCTGTCATCTTGTTTTCTTGACTTAGGGTCAAGACAAAAGGATCCTGGGACTTTTCCTCACATATTCAGTTAATGTGTTAGCCCAGGCTTATCTCCTCCAAACACCATCCTCTACACTGCCTTCCTCCTCCTTCTTCTAAAAGCTTGTTTCCTTTCTAGGTTTTAGGAACCACCTTTCTTCTCTAATTATTAGTTATAAAAACTCCGACTCTCTAGCTTTTTAATTGTTTTGTCTATTTACAAAATTCATATACATTGTGTTTCATACTATTATTCTTCACTCATATTATGTTTCATACAATCATTTTCATGCATTGTTGTTGTTATGTGCTATCAAATTGCCTGTGACTCATAGCAACCCTATGTACAGCAGCCCTAAACCCTCCTGTATCCTGTGCCAATCTCATTGCTTCTGACACACCTATCCTCATTATCCCAGTCACCGAATCAATCGATCTCATCCATGGTCTTCCTCTTCTGCGCTGTCCCTCCACCCTTCCAAGTATGATGTCCCTCTCCAAGGACTGGTCTCTCCTTGCAACACGTCCAAAGTATGTGAGATGAAGCTTCAGAATCCTTGCCTCCAAGGAGCAGCCTGATTTCACCCTCTCTAGGAAGAACTTGTTTGTTCTTTTAGCTGTCCATGGTATATTCCATACTCTTCTCCTGCACCACAGCTCAAAGGCATCAATTCTCCTTCTGTCATCACTAGTCATTGCCCAACTCTCTGATGCATAACAAGTAATTGCAAAGACTATGGCCTGGATTAGGTGCACCTTAGTCTGAGACTCATAGTACAAGATTCTTATGCATTTGGTTTTATAAAATTAATCATCATTGGACCTTGCCCATCATTACCCTGTATTTTCACCTGGATCCTTTCCATTTTCTTCCCTTCCTCCCTTCACCCACCTAACTGTGCAACCCTGTAGTTTTGCCCCTGCCCATCCTCACCCCTTGGTTCCCACCCCTTCCACCCTTGAGTCTCCATACATATTTCACTAGTTATCCTTCAATATTTACAATAATGGTCTTATGCAGTATTTGTCCTTATGACCCTGACTTAGTTCACTCAATATAATACTCACCAGCCCCTCCCAAGTTATATACTATTTTTCATTCTCTATCTTTGAGTTCTTTAAAAATCACAGTCCTTTATTCAACACAGAGAGATCTGGTGGCTTAATGGTAAGGAGTTGTGCTGCCAACTCAAAGGCACGCAATCTGAATCCACTAGCTGCTCCACAGAAGAAAGATGGGCACTCTCCTCTCAAGAAATTTACTGTTGGAGGGTCTATTATGAATTGGTTCTGACTTGTTGGTAATGAGCTGGGTTGTTTTTTGTTTTTCTTTTAAAAAAAATGTCAACACAGGTTAACATGCACAAAGGAAAGTCTGAGTTTTCACAACTTTTGGACCTGAAATGGGAAAGATCACATTCTGTCCCTCATATAAGCCTGGCCTTTGTCCCATCTTAAAGCAAAAGTTACATCAATCCAATGACTGGAAGGTTGTGAAGCAGTAAGAATAAGTGAGATTGAGAAATAACGCAGGATAACACTAAAAACTAGTATGTGATGTGACATACCTTAAGATCTGGTTCAAATTCTATCTTACTAATCGTAGTGATTAAGAAACTCTGGAGGTAAAGTGAGTTATGAGTTGCATTGTGTACTGGAAGGTCTTCAGTTTGTATCCACAAGTTTCTCCAAGGGGGGAAGATAGGCATCTCTTACTATAAAGATTTATAGCCTCAGAATCCTGATGAACAGTCATGATGAGTCAGATTGACTTGATGTTGCTATGTGCTGTCAAGTCACCTAGTCACCTGTGACTTATAGCGACCCTGTGTACAACAGCTCTAAACCCTGCTCTATTCCTTGCCAATCTTACTGTCTCTGACATGCCTATCCCCATTTCCCCAGTGACTGAAATAAATCCATCTCACTGAGGGTCTTCCACTCCGGTGCTGTCCCTCCACCCTCCCAAGTATGGCATCCCTCTCCAAGAACTGATCCCACCTTGCAACATGTTCAAAGTATGTCAGATGGAGCTTCAGAATCCTTGCCTCCAAGGAGCAACCTAGCTTCATCGTCTCCAGGACAAACTTGTTTGTTCTCCTAGCAGTCCATGGTATATTCAATTCTCTTCTCCAGCACCGAAGCTCAAAAAAATCAGCTCTCCTTCTATAATCCCGAGTCATTGTCCAGCTCTCTGATACATAGCAAGTAATAGCAAAGACCATGGACTGTATCAGGCACACCTTCGTCTCCAGATTCACATCGTTGCTCCTCAGTGCCTTGGAGAGGTTTCTGACAGCAGACTTTCACAATGCAATTTGACTTTTAATTTCCTGGCTTCTGGTACCAAGAGTGTTGATTGTAGAGCCAAGCAAACTGAAGCTGTCAATAATCTCAATCTTTTCATCATCCATCATGATGCTGCCAATGGTCCAGTGATGAGAATCTCTATCTTCTTGACACTGAGTCTCAGTCCATATTGAAGGCTGCAGTCCTTGATCCTCTGCAGCAAGTGCTTCAGGTCCTCCTCAGTTTCAGCAAGCAGGGTTGTGTCATCTGCATAATGTAGATTGTTAAGGAATCTTCCTCCAATCCTGATGCCACACTTCTCCTCATAGACTTGATGTTAGTGGAATGAAAAATCACACAGATTAGATGTAATCTATCACTACTAGATTGCTATTTCATGTGGTCCTAATATGGAGCTAAGATATTCTTATCTAAAGCCTTTTCTATTTCTCCAGTGAAGACTAGAAATCTATTACTCCTAAGCCTTTCTAATATAGTATCTCTTCATATCTATTAAAGGAGGAAATGAAAACTTTGAACTATGGTTTTAGAGCACTTTATAGAGCAATAAGCATTGTCCTCTTGTGACTGAGTCTCCTGCCTGTTATTGTGGACAATTCCTGCCTGTCACCTAGTGTGAAAGTGTGCTGATAAAATAGACAGAAAAACAGATTGAGACCATGATTGGTCTTGACTTGGGTAATGATGCTTGATGCTTGCCTGTCTTTGGACTTGAAGATGTCTTGAAGTTTAGTACCATAACAGTGTCTGTCAATCAGCCCTACAAACTTGATTTCTAGACACTGAGCATGAAGAAGGATTAACTAAGAAAAATGGACCTCTAACAAAGAAACTCCCCTTAATTTTTAATGTAGAATAATAGACAAATAAATGAATAATACATTGCACTGATCATAAAAGTGTGCAGTTCTTTTTCCAATTATTTTACAAGGTTTAATATAGACACTATAAGTAAATTGTTATTTTAATTTTTTTAAGTTGTTATTTTAATTTAAAAAGTAATCCTGCCCCTGGTCAAAAGAAATATGTAATATAAAACTATTTATAAAAGATAAATCTTTCTCTTGAATCCTGGAGATTGTTTCTTCTCTAGGATTCTATAACTCTAACTTAAATACTAGGGAGCTCTGGTGGCATAGTGGTAAGAAGCTGGGTTTTAATCTCACAGGCACGCCGTTCAAATCTACCACTTCCTCTGCAAGAGAAAGATGAGCGATCTCCTCTCATATTATTAACTGCCTCTGAAAACCCACTGAAGGGTCAATAACGAGTCATTTCTGACTTAAAGGCAAACAACAATAACAATAATCTAGATACTTGGTCTCTGCTGACTTTCTAGCCAGCTCCTCACCTTAGCCTCCTTTGGTGACTAACTCTTTCTGGCCTATCTCACAAAGCTTTAAAATCAAAGCAAGTCTTATTTTTCTACTAACATACTATTAAATGATTTTGCCAATCTTATCATCTAAGGTGACTGAACAACAACAACAGCAAATGAGGACTGATCATCATTGACTCTTGCTTTCTTCTCAAGTGAGGCATCAAGCTCATCAATTCTGCCTTGAGAACATGTTCCATTTCTGACCACTCTCATCATCTCTACCCAAGCTATTATAGTCAAAACCACCCTTCTCCTTGTTATGTAAAACAGACTCATATTAATAGTAAAGAATTTCGTTTATTTGTAGTCACACCTAAGAATGTGAATACCTAATAGAAATTTTTAATCTCAATCTCTTTCTAGTCTTCAGACACTCAGAGCAAAAGAATTCTTCATAAAAATACTTGTCATTTCCCCGGAGAGGTTTTATTATTCCCCAGGGATCTGTCTGAGTAAACTATTTGTTAACAGATTGTTGTTGTTAAGTGCTGTTGTCATAGGAGACTCATAGAGACCCTATGAACAAAAGACCTGAACACTTGTATAACTTTCATCGTTTCTCCAGGTTCACAGGTTTCCAGAGACAAGCTATTTCGGAAGTAGATGCCACTCCTGCTTCCAATCTTATTTTAATTAGGGAGCTCCAACAAACACTGTCCACCATGGGTGACCATTATTGCATTTGGGACTTGCCAAATGTTAACAGATTATTCCTGAAAATATCCATTGTTTCATTATTGACTTATAATCAGTATAATCTATAAACTCCCTCCTGATCCCATGTCTTTCAATTCTGTATTTTAGCCAATTAGCATATCCATGTAACCATTAATATTAGAGATTTTGCTTTATATTGACCTGCCCTGTACTACCTACATTTCATTACTATAAACTAATCAGAATACTGTCATTTTATTTTTCCCTTTCAGCACTATAATTACTTGTGACTTTCATGTGTTTCAGTCAGAGGGCTTGGGATCTCCTACTGCAATATTAATTTTAGTTTCAATAAATCTCTTCTTTTACTTCAAAGGAGTAAGAATTTTAGTTACTTATAAAATTTAGCATTGCTGTTATTACGTGCTGTCGCATTGACTGCGACTCATAGCAACCCTATGCACAATAGCTCTGAAACCTGCCCTATTCTAAGCCAGCCTCATTGTTCTCATTACACACTACCCTCATTACCCCAGTTACTGTGTCAATCCTCATATTTGACGTAGTTGGCAGGATTTCAGAGCCATCTTCCATTTTAAACCTGCCATTTGAGAATCTATTTATGAAATTCTTTCTTTCAGATCTTGGAAACTACAGGAGCACAGGGTAAGTTTCTGTTGTATCCTGAAAGTGCTAAGGTTCTTAGTGTGCCTTTTAAACTTCTAGTCTTTAGTTTCTGTTTTCTAATCATGGTTCACGCCATTTGGGGTAGAAATTTATAATATGAATTTATCACTCACTGGACAAAAAATACAACTCCCTGCAGAAAACGGTTTCTCTCAGACTGCATTTTCACTTAGCATACCTATGGATTGGCATGTGCTGATAGTTGGTAAGATGAAGAGCTTCCATTGCAAAGACAACAGTGATTCCTCTCTGGAACTCCATGTTATAAATGGTTAGTAGTTGACATCAATAAAACCAGTACTCTGGAAGGTGATGTGCACTTACCAAGGAAAACAATACCGATCAGTGATCAATTGTCAATGGCACTTTTGAACTTACTAACTTTAAGAAACTCTGGCAGCACAACAGTTAAAGCAGTTGACTGCTATCCGAGAGGACAGTAGTTTGAAACCACCAGCTTCTCTGCAGGAGAAAGATGAAGCAGCGTGCTTTTCTAAATAATTACAGCCCCCCTTTTTTTATTTAAATAAAATTTATTTGCATGCAATGGAAAGATAACCAACCATATAGAAAAATGAAGTACTGTGGATGGAACTTGAAAACATAATGGTGAATGAAAATAAGTCTGACACAAAAGGGTAAATATCATATGATCCACTTGTATGAGATGCCCTCAAGTTATGCTATTTCCATCCATCTCACATGCGTGTGAAAGCTTATCTTTCTCATGTGGAAGGAGTGACACTAGAGGTAAACAAGAAAGAGATTCACAACTCTCTTTCCCATCCACATTGGCTGCAATTACAGCCTTTAAACTCTTAAAAACAGTTCTACTTGGTCTTGTAGTGTCATTATGATTCAGAAGTGACTTGATAGCAGTGAGTTTGTTTTTGTTTTTGTTTTAGTTTTGCTTTGTAATGAACTTTTCTACACATTAGAGGAGATTAACCAGAAACAGCTTGCAAAACTAAATTTTAACTGGGTTTTTGGAAAATTTTAAGAGACAAAAGAATAGTAAAATTGGTTCACTGATGAAGGCAATGAAAAAAAAAATGGAAGTTTTGTATCATTTCCTGTCATGTGAAACTTCCTCCTACAACTAGCTTTACCTCACTTGACCTTCTGGCTAATATTCCCTTATATTCCTCTCTGCTTACTCCCTCTTATAATTTTTTTCTGTCTTATAATTCTTAATCAGCACTTCTGTGGTACTCTAGAGAGAAAGAGGAAGAAGTTAAAAAGAGGAAAGGCTCAAACATCTAGTTGGAGCTAGCTAGATTTGAGATGCCTTTTAAAAGGAAATACCCCAAAACCCAGGAGGACAGCCTGAAGTAACATTTGACCTTTGATCTAAAGCGGACTGTGTGTCATTATTAAATGATTTCCCAGCCTACACAAAGATCCTTAGAAATTTAAGCAAGATTAAAAATTCTAGCAGAAATTTATGAGCCTCTCTTGGCTATTCTATTTAACTTGCTACACAACTTGTGAGGCCCTAGGGATGCTCAAAGGTAGATTTAAGAATCTAAAGAACCTGAGAAATACTGTTCATTGAACCACATGTCACAGATACAGATTTATTAACTCAGACTAAAGTTATTGGAGCAAATTTTATAAAATATTTATCAAAACTCTCCCTCCCCCTCTAATAAAATTGATTGAGTTAAAGTTCAGGATTGCAAGTGACAAAAAGATGATGGTTTTATAATTACAGAGCTCACTTAGCTAAATTTTCATGAACCATTTAGGACTGAACCTGGGAGATGATGACACCAAGACAGCTCTTGCTTCTATTTTCATTGGAGGCTTACATCCTGAATTGCTGCTCCGGTGGCATAGTCCATTGGAAGTTGCACTGCTAACCCAAAGACTTTAACTCTTAGTGGTTTGAAATCCACTAGCAGCTCTTCAGGGCAAACATGACTTACAGCCTTGGAAATTGAGGTAATTACTTTTACAGGAGCTATCCAGTATGCCTTAGAAGCCATCAGATTATGGCTCCAAAAAATTGGAAAAAAACTTGTGAAAGCAAAAAGCAGTCGATCAAATTGGTATACAAATTATTGGGAGGGGTTACTCCTTGATCACAAATTGTTATGTGCCATCAAGTTGGAACTGATACACAGCTGACTCTCCAAAATGTGTTCAGAGGCCAGTAAGTCATATAGGAAAAGACTGTCTGCCTATCTTTCTCCCACAGAGCAGCTGGTGGGTTTGAACCACAAACCTTTGCATTGGTAACATAATTCCTTACCATTAATCACGACTCTGACTCACAGTGACCTATGAACAAGACAACAGGGCCCTAATCAATCATGCTCATAATCTTAAATCCATTGTTGCAGTCCCTGTGTCAATTCATCATGTTGAAGATCTGCCTCTTTTCACTGACCCTGTATCTTCCCAAGCATGGTATCTTCCCTTCCATTGATTCAAGCTATTAATAAATGGACAGAAAACCTCATAAGCAGTTCCTTACTTCACCTCTACCTTGCATGTGAACTTCCGAGTTGTAAAACAGCCCAGTGGTAGATGGAATTTGCTCCAGAACTTAAGAAGCATGAATGACATAGCTGACCTCTACATCTTGTGGTTCCTAACCTGTACACTATAATAGACAAAGTGCTAATCTATAGGCCTTTTATTGTAAGAACCGCCTTCCCTCTGTAACTTGATTTGTGCCACTACTAGAACCTCTACTTGGAATATTACTGCTTGTTAATTTTTGACTCATGTACTTCTAACTTGTTAGTTAAATTTGTGTCTTCTAGGTTGCAACACCTCCATGATACATCTTCAAGGATATGAACATGTACGGCTAAGCACAATTAATAACAGTGCATCTAAATTCCAAAATCAATCTCCATAATAGTCTATGTGTTTCCTACTGCCAAAGGGGCCCTTTAGAGTAGTGAGAGAAGATCTTCACCCTGAAACCCACAATGTCCCTTTTCAGCAGGAAGTAGCTAAGAGAATACGCCATCCCCTTTCCTTATGAATCAGGTTGAAGTCTCTCTCAGGGAGGAGTGATAGGGAATGGCAAAGGACACACTGACAAAGAAGATTAATCAGAACTGGCTTTGACAAGCACTGTGGCAGTTGAACAATGAAAACAGACATTTGGGGCGGGGGAAGAAGAATGAACTGGGGAGGAGGGTAGAGAAAACAGTGCAACAATGAATGAATGAGAACCCAAAATCTCTGTAAATGTTCATTAAAACTAATAAAATTTAATAATAATTTTTAAAAAGTTATTACTAAACATAACTGGGTTGGCTGTTTGTAGGGTGACTATGAATCATAATTGACTTGATGACACCTAACAATAAACAACAACATTTTGGCTGGGGTAAAGCAGTATAGCAAGAAAACAAATGTTATTGGGGATATTTTTGGGAGATAGCAGGCCGAATAGCAAGATGGTGCCCTATCTATTCTCAGTGTAATCCAGCCAAACTTGACCATTCCATGTTGGTTGGTCCTTTGACAATTGACCCTAGCTTGAATGTAAAGTTTACTTGCTCCAGATGCCTCCTACCCTTATCTATAAATATACTCTGGTTGTAGTTTATAGATTGGATTGGGCCTTTCTTCAGTAGGCATACAACTGCTAACTTTGTAGCTAAAAAATGTAAAGAATATTATCACAATTTGAGGTTTCACTAAGAGTTTGTAGTGATTGGGGTATTTATTTTACTGCTCAAATCATTAAGAAAATTTGTTCAATTTTTCAAAGGCCTTGCTGTCCTTGGCATTCAGTCTTTAGAATTTATAGAAAGTGTTAATGGTGTTATTAAAATTCAATTAGCCAAATTAGTTTCCTCTTTAGGTCTTTTTGAAACCAAGGTTAATCTTTGGTTTTGCTAAATATAAGACTTACTCCTTGTGGGCCCCATGAATTAACTTTTTTTGAAATTGTTACTAGAATTTTTATAAATCTGGTATATGGTTCTGTTTTTATCAGTTCTAATATAGGTGCTCTGGTGGCCTAGGGTTAAGAAGCTACACTACAATCTCAAAGGCAGGCAGTTTTAATCCACCAGTTGCTCCACAGGAGAAGGATGGGTAATCTTCCTGTGCAAGTAACTGCCTCTGAGAACCTCATGGAGGGTTAGCAATGAAGGGGTTCTAACTTGATGGCACCCAACAACAATAACAATCTCCTACAGGCTAGTTTGCTGAAATACTGCTCAAAGTCATTACGTAAAAGAAAAGTCCTCTATTCAAGAGAAAAGAAGCTTTCCGTAATCAGACCTCAAACAGATTAAAGCACCTGGTATTCTGCTTGGGGATTTTATTTCATGGAAAAGGCATGATATAAAGTACTGCCTTGAACATCAGTGGAAGTGTCCCTATTTAGTTCTTTTAACAAACTTCTATGCTGCTAAATTATGGGGCATTAAAGTATGGATCCACACGTCTCTGTTGTAGAAAGCCCATGAAGACTCTATTTGGACTGCCCAACCAGCCTAACCAACTAGAGGACATAAACTAGTTTATTAGGTTCCTTAGATGAAAGAGGCATCAACAAGAATGGTCCATTCATCCAAGACCAAAGAATAAGAGTATGCAAGTAGTTTGTGCCATACTAGTTAGCTATGTTTTTATCTTTAGCCATTTTTGGTTTACTATCAAACATGCAACTAAGATACATTAGTAATAATGGGTGACTGGAATGCAAAAGTTGGGAACAAGCAAGAAGGGTCAGTAATTGGGAAACATAGACTTCATGACATAAATGAGGCTGAAGACAGAACGTTAGAATTCTGTACAATCAATGATTTATTCTTTGCAAATACCTTTTAGAAGAAACACAAACAGCAACTCTACACATGGACCTCAGCTGATGGCCTATCCAGGAATCAGATTGATTATGTCTGTGGGGAAAAAAAATAATTGGAGAAGTTCAATATCAGCTGTGCAAACCAGTGCAGGTGCTGATTGCACATCAGATCATTAACTACATGTATGCAAATTCAAACTGAAGCTAAAGAAAAGAAAATCAAGTCCACAAGAACCAAAGTTTGACCTTGACTCTAACTTTGACCTTCTGAATTTAAAGACTATCTCTGGAACAGGTTTGAGGCCTTGAATACTAATGAACAAAGACCAAATGAGCTGTGGGAGGATATAAAGAATATCATCCATATCCAGTGTGGGGGAAAAATGTATACAAACTTTGTAAGTAAACAAGTATAAAATTAAAAAAATAATAATACCATCCATGAAGAAGGAAAAAAATTATCATAAAGATGGAGGATGAAGAATAGAGCAAAATGGATATCAGAAAATACTCTGAATATTGCACCAGACACCAAGAAGCCAAAGCAAAGGGAAGAAATAAAAATGTTAAGGACCTGAACAGAAGAAGATTTCAAAGTGTAACATGGGAAGACAAAGCAAAGTATAATGATGAAATGGGCAAAGCCCTGGAGTTGGGAAATCAAAAGGGAAGAACCCACTCAGCATTTCTTAAGCTGAGGGAACTAAAAAACAAGTTCAAGCCTTGAGTTGCAATACTTAAGTATGCTAAAGGCAGAATGCGGAATAATCCAGGAAACATCAAAAGAAGATGGAAGGAGTGTACTTTCACTATACCAAAAAGTATTGGCTGACATAGAGGAATTTCATGAAACAACATATGATTAAGAGCCTATGGTGATAAAGAAGGAAGTTCAAATAAGGAATTGGCAAAAACAAGTCCCCAGGAATTGACAGTATACTAATTGACATATTTCAACAAACAGAAGCTGCCCTGGACATAGTCTCCGGATTATGCCAAGAAATCTGGAGGACAACCACTTGGCCAACTGACTGGAAGAGATCCATATTTATTCCCATTTCAAAAAAAGGTGATCTGGCAGAGTGTAAAAATCATCAAACAATATCATTAATATCACATGCAAGCAAGATCCTGCTGAAAATTATCCAGAAATGACTGGGCCAGCACATGAACAAAGAGCTTTCCGATGTGCAAGATGAGTTTAGAAGAGGCCATGGCACTAGGGACATTATAGCCAATGTTAGATGGATCTTAGGTGAAACCAGAGAAATGTCGATCTATGTTTCATTGACTATGAAAAGGCATTTGACTGTGTAGACAAAAAACTGTGGCTAACTTTGAGAAGAATGGGAATCCCAGAATATGTGACTGTGCTTATGCAAACCCTATACTTGGACCAGGAGGCAGTCACAAGAAAAGAGTAAGGAAACACTGCATGGTTTGAAATCAGGGAAGGTGTACTCCAGGGATGTATCATATATCCTTGCCTTTTCAATCTATATGTGGAACAGAACATCTGGGAGGCTGGGGTCTATGAGGAGAAATGTGGCATCAGGTTGAAGGAAGACTCATCAACAACCTGTGTTATGCAAATACTTGACAACATTGAGGAGGACCTGAGACATTTGCTGCGGAATGTCAAGGACTGTGGCCTTCAACATGGATTGAAGCTCAACATCAAGAAAACAAAGATTCTCACCACTGGGCCAATGGCAACATCATGATAGATGGAGAAGAAATTGACGTTGTTAACAACTTCAGCTTGCTTGGCTCCACAATCAACACTGTTGGTACCAGCAGTGAGAAAATCTAAAGATGAATTTCATTGGAAATAATTTACTGTCAGGAACCTCTCCAGAGCACTGAATGATGTTAGTCTAGAGGCTAAGGTGTACCAGATCCAGGCCATGGTCTTTGCAATTACTTGCTATGCATTAGAGAGCTGGACAATGTATAAGAATGATCGAAGAAGAATCGATGCCTTTAAGTTGTGGTACTGGAGAAGACTATTGACTATATCGTGGACTGCTAAGAGAACAAACTAGTACATCTTGGAGAGGGTGAAATTGAGCTGCTCTTTGGAGGCAAGGATTTTGAAGCCCTGATATACTTTGGGCATGTCACCATTAAGGACCAGTTTTCTTGGAGAAGGACATCATGCTTGCAAAGGTTAATGGACCACACAAGAGAGGAAGACACTGGATGTGATGGATTGACTCAGTGACGGGAAATGGAGATAGATGTGTTAGAGACAATGAAATTGGTTCCAGATAGATCAGGCTTCAGAGCTGTTGTATATAGTGTCACTATGAGTCACAGGCCACTTAATGGTACATAACATCAACAACAACATGTGCAAATATTTGGACTTTAGGAATTATAGATGTACTCACTGTCGAATGTTTTCTTCTTAATCTTTGAATTTTAGTTAGACTCCCAGTCATGGCATTAATCTCATTACCTTTTTTCTATTATTCCATAGGAGAATCACTTGAAGTAGGTCCATTTCAAGGCAAGTGTTATTAATTTAATGTTAGATTTAGTACTTCTCCCTCAGTGCATATAAGACAACACTGATCCACTGGCTTTCTCTGAACAGAATGACAATCTTAAACTATTATCTATTACTAATTCTAGTGCTAATTAAAAATGAGCTGTTAGAGTTAAGTTGTGGCACTCACCCAAGATTAATGCATATCCTTTGGTTTTATATTTCAAGTGGATCTAAGTTCAAAGTATCCTTTTTGCTTGTGATGGAGCTATAGAAATGAATCTCAAAATTAAGTGTAGAAACCACGATTATACTGGGCAATATACTTCTAAGGGATATTAGAAGAAACTTAGCTGTATTGTATATGGTAAGGTAACTACTTTAGGACACTAAATACAACTAGCCAACATTACCATGTTTTCAAAACTATACTCTGCGAAAATTAAATCTTGGATGATTATATATATACATGTAATAATGCCAATGGAGAAAGATGACTGATAAATGCAAGTTTGTTCATCCGTAGTTCTAGTTTTAAGAAGGCTCTATCTATTTTCCATGGTTACTTATTCTTTTTTTGGTTTTGTGTGCTGTCGAGTCAGCACACAACCCATAGCTTTGAAGCCCACGGTGGCTTTTCCAAGAAAGAATGGTAGTTGGAAAATATGGACTTGGTGGCAGAAATGAGGCTGGAGATCAAATGATACGGTTTTGCACAATCAATTATTTATTTGTTCCAAATACCTTTTGAAAAAAAAAAAACACCACACCAAACAAACCATAAGTGGGGACTGTAAACATGAATGTCACCTGATAGACTCATAGGAACCAGATTTAATTAGATTTTAAAAAATTATTATTATTCATTTGCAGAATTTCAAATTACAGTACTTATAAATGACTCCCACCTTAAAGATAATATCCTACAACTCATCTGATCTTTGGTCATCAGTACTCAAAGTATCAAATCTATTTATTAAATATTTTAAAATTTCAGTTGGTATAGATTCCAGGTAATATTTTGGTTCTCATGGAGGTGTTTTCAGCTTCAATGTGAACTTCTATTTGAGTTATTAGTGGTCTTTCCACAATCAGGTCCTAGTCTTTTTTGACGGCTGATACTGAGTTTCTCTACTGACTCCATATTTTTAGTCAATCTGATTCTTATGCAATCTATCTAGTGACATTCATGTGTATAGTCACTGCGGTTTTTTATTTTATACTAGTTTACTTAAAAAGTTCATAAAGTTCATATACATTTTTTTTCTCATTGCATATTTCTCCTTTCCTTTTTTTAAAAAAGGCATTTGCGTTATGAGACTCTTGTCTAAGATGGTATTACCAAATGTTTGTTCCCAGTGGGTTGTTGTTGTTGTTATGTGCCGTCAAGTCGCCTGCAACTCATAGCAACCCTATGTATAACAGCCCTAAACTCCGCTCTGTCCTGTGCCAATCGCACTGTCTTCCACACTCCCATCCCAATTATCCCAATCACCGAATCAATCCACCTCATAGAGGGCCTTCCTCTCCTGCACTGTCCCTCCACCCTCCCAAGCATGATGTCCCTCTCCAAGGACCGGTCTCTCCTCACAACATGTTCAAAGTATGTTAGACGGAGCCTCAGAATCCTTGCCTCCAAGGAACCACCCGGTTTAACCCTTTCCAGGACAAATCTGTTTGTTTTCCCAGGAGTCCATGGTATTCTCAATACTCTTCTCCAGCACCACAGCTCAAAGGCATCAATTCTCCTTCTATCCTCCTTGGTCATTGTCCAACTCTCTGATGCATAACAGGTGATTGCAAAGACCATGGCCTGTATCTGACGCAACTTAGTCTCCAGAGAGACACCATTGCTCTTCAGCACTTTGGAGAGGTCCCTAACAACAGACTTTCTCATTGCAATGCGCCTTTTAATTTCCTGGCCGCTGGTGCCAAGACTGTTGACTGTGGAGCCAAGCAAACTAAAGCTGTGTACAATCTCAATCTCCTCACCATCCATCCTGAATGCTGCCAATTGGTCCAGTGGTGAGAATCTTTGTCTTCTTGACATTGAGCCTCAATCCATATTGTAGGCTGCAGTTCTTGACACTCTGCAGCAGGCGCTTCAGGTCCTCTTCAGTTTCAGCAAGCAGGCTTGTGTCATCCACATAACGCAGATTGTTGATAAATCGTCCACCAATCTTGACCCCACATTTCTCCTCATAGAGCCCCGCCTCCCGGATAATCTGTTCTGCATATAGGTTGAAAAGGTATGGAGATAGGATGCATCCCTGGTGTACACCCTTCCCAATTTTGAACCATGCAGTGTTCCCTTGCTCTGTTCTGACGACTGCCTCCTGGTCCAAGTATAAGTTTCGCATTAGAACGATCAAGTGTTCTGGGATTCCCATTCTTCTCAGAGTCAGCCACAGTTTGTTATGATCTACACAGTCAAATGCCTTTGCATAGTCAATGAAACACAGATAGACATTCCTCTGGTATTCCCTGCTTTCAGCCAAGATCCATCTAACATCAGCTACAATATCTCTAGTATCACGACATCTTCTAAACCCAGCCTGGACTTCTGGTAGTTTTCTGTTGATGTGCTGTTCCAGTCGTTTTTGGATAATCTTCAGTAAAATCTTGCTTGCATGTGAAATCACTGAGATTGTCCTGTAGTTTCCACATTCTGTTGGGTCACCTTTCTTTGGGATAGGAACAAATCTAGACCTCTTCCAGTCAGTTGGCCAAGTGGTCGTTCTCCAGATTTCTTGGCACAATTTGGTGAGCATGTCCAGGGCAGCATCTGTTAACTGAAATATGTCAATTGGTATACTATCTATTCCTAGAGCCTTATTTTTTGCCATATCCTTCAAAGCAGACCGAACTTCTTCTTTCATCACCATAGGCTCTTGCTCATATGTTGTTTCATGAAATTCTTCTGTGTCTTAGAAGGTTCCATCCATCAATTTTGTCCTCTTCAGATTGTGCATTTCTTGCTGTATTTGGCAGTCTCTTTATATCATAGACTAGACCTTCTAAGCTTAATCCTAGTTTGTCTCTTATGAATTTTATGGTTTGGGGCTTTACTCCCAAGTCTCTGATACACCTTGAGTTGATTTTGTGTGTGGTGTGAGGTGTTGATCTTGTTTCAGCTTTCTGCAGGTAAAAGTCCAGTTTTACCAGCACCATTTGTTGAAGAAGAGGTTGCAATATCCCCATTTGATAGGTTTCATTTCCTTGCTGTATATCAGTTGACCATAGATAACTGGGTCTATTTCTGAGTTCTCAGTTCTGTTCCATTGGTCGGTGGGCCTGTCATTGTACCAGTATCATGCTATTTTGGTTACTACCACTGTGTAGTAGGTTTGGAGGTCAGGGAGTGCTATGCCTCCCACTTCATTTTTGTTTCTCAGAAGTGTTTTACTTATTTGGTGTCTCTTGCCTCACCAAATAAATTTGATAATTTCCCTTTATATATCCTTGAAAAAGAAATTTTATGAAAGTTTATAGAATATTCCTGGGCCTCCACAAGAATAAGACTGATAACCCAATTACAAAATAGGCAAAAGACATGGAAAGAATTTTCACAGAGGACAATATTCAAATAGCCATCAAAACCATGGCAAAATGCTCTAAATTACTGGCAATAAGAGAGATGCAAATCAGAACCACAATGAGATACTATCTTACTCCAGCAGCAGTGGCAAAGTTTACCAGGACAGCAAGTAATGAATGTTCGAGAGGATGTGACAAGATAGGAACTCTTACACATTGTTGGTGGGATTATAAAATTGCACAACCACTTGGAAGGCAGTTTGGCACTGCCTCGAAAGCTGAACATAGAAAACACATGGCCCAGCTATTCCATTGCTTGGAATACACCCCGAGAAAATGAGAACTGAGGCTCAAATGGAGATTTGTACGCCAATTCTATAGCAGCATTATTCACCATCACAAGAACATGGAAACAGCCCATAGGTCAAACTACAGATGAATAGATTGAGAAGATGCAGTACATTCACACAGTGAAATACAATGCAGCATGAAGGAGCAATGATTTTGTAAATTACTACCTCATTTGGGAGGATCTGGAGAGCATTATGCTAAGTGAACTGACTCAGTCTCACAGGGACAAATATTGTATAAACCACTATTGTAGAATGAGTATGAGGATACAAAGGGTGAGTGTGGAATTAGAGGGGAACATATGGGTGGGGTGTTGTTGTTGTTAAGTGCCGTCGAGTCACAGGCGACTCATAGCGACCCTATGAAGGAGAGTCCCCGACGCTTGGGTGCCTTTTCATCCTCTCTCCAGGTTCATAGGGTTTCCAGAGGCAAGCTATTATAGAAGTGGATGTCACACAACAGGAGGTGAGGGGGGAAAGAAATGGGAAAGATTTTGTATGAAAAACAATGTATTCAAATTTTTATAAATAAATAGGTATAAATTTTTTAAAAAATTATGTGCAATAATAATTGTACAAAATTATATCATTTGATTCCCAGCCTCATTGCTGCCAACAAGACCCTATTTTACCAAATACCAGTCCTTCTTTATTTCCAATATTTGTATTTTAGTCATCAATTATTAATGCATCTTGATAGCATGTTTGATCAATTTCAGAGTAGAAAGTTGGTAGAAATTCTCAATTTCTTCATCTTTGACTTAGTTGTTGGTGCATGTATTTGAATAGCAGTTGTATTAATAGGTCTTCTATGTATGTGTATAGATAGTTTCACTCACAGCATTTTATTTTGTAGATGTTTAAATGTTATTTTAGACTACAAATACCATGCCCTTTCCTTTCAGTCTGTCATTCTTGGGATATGATTGATTAAAAGTGCCCAATACCAGTCCAGCACAGCTCACTAACACCTAGAATGACTCTCTTTATGTGTTCAATTTAATTTTTTTACAATTTTCCAATTTTGTACATTTTTTTCCAAAGTGTCTTCTAACCTGTATTGAATGTACCATGGACTGCCAAGAAAACAAACAGATTCATCGTAGAGAGGGTTAAACCAGGCTACTCCTTGGAGGCAAGGATTCTGGGGCTTCGTCTGACATACTCTGGACATGTTGTAAGGAGAGACAGGTCTTTAGAGAGGGACATCATGCTTGGTAGAGTAGAGGGACAGCACAGGAGGGGAAGACCCTCTATGAGGTGGATTGATTCAGAGACTGGGGTAATCAGGATGGGTATGTCAGATGCAATGAGACTGGCACAGGATAGAGCAGCGTTTAGGGCTGTTGTACATAGGGTCGCTATGAGTCGCAAACGACTTGACGGCACATAGCAACAACAACAACTTCTAACCTGAAGTTGTCAATGATTCTATTTCACTTGGACCCATAATTAACACCTATGTCAACAGCAGTCATGAAACCAAAATATATGTTGTATTGGGAAAGTCTGCTGTTGAGGACCTTTTTTAATTGCTTCCTAAGCATCTGAAAGTTGGACAATGAACAAAGAATTTGTGCCTTTTAACTGTTGTGCTGGAAAAAAAAAATTGAAGATACCACAGATTGCCCAAATAACAGAATTATCTTGGAGGAAGTGCAACCAGAGTGTATCTTAGAGGTAAAGATAGAGAAACTTTGTCTTACAAACTTTGGGCATGCTGTAAGGAAGGACAAGTCTTTGGGAGAGAAATTATTCTGGGAAAGATAGGGGGTCAGCAAAAGAAAGGAAGACTCTAGACAAGATGGATTGACAGAATGACTGCAACAATGATGATTTGAGGATGTCAGAGATCATGACGATGGTGCAGGATAGGGCCCGGTTCAGATCTATTCAGAGCCCTTAAGAGTCAGAAAGGGAGCTCTGGTGGCTTAGTGATAAGGAATCGCACCATCAATCCATAGGTATGAGGTCTGAATCTGCTAGATGCTCTGCAGGACAAAGATGGGCAATCTCTTCACATCTATTTCATTGACAGCCTCTGAAAACCAGCTGGAGCGCCAGCCATGAGTCAGTTCTGACTTGACAGTACACGACAACATGAATCACAGAGAGTTCTTCTGGCTTGTTGTTGTTGTAGTTATGTGCCGTTGAATCGCTTGTGACTCATAGCGACCCCATGTACAACAGCCCTAAACCCTGCTCTATCCTGTGCCAATCGCATGGTCTCTGACACACCCATCCCTATTACCCCAGTCACTGAATCAATCCACCTCAGAGAGGGT
>NW_006399751.1:44591045-44650749 GCF_000299155.1 Elephantulus edwardii | reverse complement strand
GCACATTTCATTGTAGTATTTTGCTTTGTCATTCCGAGCAGCCTTTTGGAATCTTCTGTTCAGCTCTTTAGTATCTTGAATTCTTCCTTGTGCTTTGGCTACTATGGCTCAAATAGCTGATGGCAGTGCTGCAGATGGCAAGCAGGGTAACAACAATCTCTTACTTCATTCCACTAAGTACTTGATAATGGAATGGTTTTTAGATTTCTTACTAGCAGCACAGAAGGCAGAGTATTTGATACTGCCAATATTTCATGTTTCTCTTGCACAAACACTAAAGGATAAGTATTAAGAAAATTTACCAAAAGGCTGTTTGGTTACACTTTCTACTCTCCATGATACTGCTATTTTTTTAAAAAAACCAAAACACACACACAAAGCAACAACATTGAGTGTTAGGTAGTATAGGTTCTTGTCTATTATCTCAGTTGCAAACTGGGCTAGTAATATTGATAATAATAATCTTTGTTACTGGAGTTATAAAATGTGTTAAATGCATCTACCATAAGAATGGAAACTTTGCTTCATCTCTTATGCAGAGAATTTTGTATATTATCAATGCATGTGTGACCCAGAATTAAAGAAGTTTCATGTCTTGGTTTAGTCATATGAAATGATATCAGATTGCTCTTCTCATTTACCCAGACCCATCATACTAAGGTATGAAGGTGGCTGCTGAGCAATAATATAGTGGTTCCGGCAGGAGCTGCCTGGCAAACAAGGTACAAGTGACCTCTTTTTATCAAAAGGGAGCATAAAATGATAAAAGTTGCTCTGTCACCTGGGAGTGCGGTAACAACTGACTTATGCAGAAGGAAGTATGCCCATAAGCTTGATGAGAAAAGATTTCTTTGAAATCCTTGATCAAATGGAGGGAATGCTAGTGGAATATCTTTTCTGATAAACTACATGAAGCCAAAATAAAGGCATCTCCCTATTTGTAAAATGAATAAACGGTAAGAGCTCAAATGTTACTTTGAGCTAATCTACTTCTAACTACTGCCTAGAGTTTCAATTAACCTTTCTCCTCAGATTATATCTTTGTTGCTCCAAAACAGTACTAAATATTAGTAAGGAAATTCGTTTCTTTGAATGTGAATACCACATTAATTTTGTTTTTAAAACTCTCAGTTTTCTTTTTCCATTGTCCTATAGCTGTCTAACACTAAACAAGATAATTGTTGACAAACAATTCCAGAAAATATCTATCTTGTTACATTGTGACCAATATGAAACTCTTTCCTGACTTCATATCTTTTAATTATGCCTTTTAGCCAATTAGTGTATTTAAGTAACTAATAATGATAAAGATTATACTTCCTTTTACCCTGTCTTGGACTATCTATTATAGCTGTAAACCAATCAGAATATTATAATATTTCGCCCTTTTATCTAGAATTTCTCCTGAGATCTGTGAGCTTCAGCCTGAGATGTCATGATCTTACATTTCAATGTTAAGTTTTACTTTAATAAATTTCTTTTCATTTACTTTAATAGTTGAATTCTTGTCAATCATAACAAATAATGAATAACATTGAGAAGAGCGAGACTCACAGAACACTTAATGGTGCTCATAGAAAACCTAAACATAGATCAAGAAGCTTTGTCTGAACATAACAGAGGAATATTGCATGCTTTAAAATTAAAAAAGGTGTGGGTCAGGGTTATTACCTTCAATCTGTATGCTAAACAAACCATTTGAGAAGTTGCACTAGATGAAGAGGAATGTGGCTCAGGGTTGGAATTAGATTCATTAGTAACTTGCATTATGTAGATCCTTGTTAGCAGAAAGTGAAGAGGACTTGAAAGACTTGCTGCTTCCTATACATCTGGAAGGACAATGAATAAGGATGACAGTAGAAGAATCAATGCATTTGAATTGTGGTGGTAGGGAAAAGTACTGAATATCCCATGGATTGCATACAAAATACAAACCTGCCTTGATGTTGTTACTGTTAAGTGAAATCGAGTCAACTCATAGCAACTCTATGAACAACAGATCTGAATTTCATACTATTCTGCACCATACTTCGATCTCTGTCCTGTTTAACCTGTCAGAGTCCTTGTATTAATGCCTCTCGTTGAGGGCCTTCCTCTCTTTCACTGACCCTCCAGCTTTTTCAGCATGATGTCTCTAAGGATTGGTTCCTCCTCAATATGTGGCCAAAGTAAGTGAGATAAAGTTTCATGATCGATGCCTCCAAGGTGAACTCTAGTCATACTTTCTTCAAGACTGATTTGTTTGTTCTTTTTGAAGCCCATAATATAGTCAACATTCTTAAAACCACAATTCAAAGGCATCAATTATTTTTCAGTCCTCTTTATTAATTGACCAAGAAGCAGTTGTCTAAGCAGAACAAGGGAACACTGCATCATTTAAAATGAGGGAAAGTGTGCATCTGGGTTGTATCCTTTCTCCATATCTACTCAATCTATACTCAGTGCAAATAATTCAAGAAACTGGGCTCTATGAAGAAGAATGTGGCATCCAGATTGGAAGAAAGCTCATTAATAGCCTGTGTTGTACAGATGATACAACTGTTTGCAGAAAGTGAAGGAGACTTGAAGCACTTACTGCAGAAGATCAAAGACTACAGCCTTCAGTATGAGTTACATCTCAACATCAAGAGACTCAAATCCTCACCACTGGACCATCATGATAGGCAACATAAATAGGGATGATAGATAGAGAAAAGATTGAAGCTCTAAAAAATTTACTTTTACTTGGATTCACAATCGACCAGTAGTCAAGAAATCAAAAGACATGTTACACTGGGAAAATTGCTGTCAAGGAACTCTCCAAAATTCTAAAGAGCAAGAACATCAGTTTAAGGAATAAGGTGAACCTATTATGTTTTGAAGGAAGTGCAAATCAAAATAACAATGTTATATCATCCAAACAACAACAGAAAAGTTCAACTAGACAGCAAACAACAAACATTACCAACAGTGTGGAGAGATTGAAATTCTTATGATTCTGGTGGAAATGTAAAATGGTGCAACTTCTACAGAAAGTAATTTGATGCTTCTTAGAAAGTTGGGAATAGAAATACCATTTGATCCAGTAATTCTACTATTAAGTATATATCTCAAAGGGAAAAGACCCACCACACAACAGATACATTCATATCCATGTTTATTATAGCATTTTTTATAGTGGCAAAGAGATGGAAACAATTCAAGTAGTACATTCACACAATGGAGTACTATGTAACACTAGAACCCAACAAAGAGTTAATGAAATACTGTATAATGTGGATGCATGTAGAGGATATTATGCTAAGTTAAAGAAGTCAGTCACAAAGGGACTATTATGGTATGGTGATGCTTTTGGTATGTGCCATGGAGTTGGAACTTGCTCATAGCTGACTCTCCAGTGGGTTTGCAGAGACTCCATATTGCACAGGAGGAAACTGCTATAAGTTTATACACAGAATAATTCTTTGATGAGAGGGGAACAAAAATTAATGACTTGTTATCTATTTATTAGGCAACTAATTGGGTGGAGGGATGGAGAGAAAGACAATAAACATTTTGATCAGACATTGTCATAATTAACCAGTTGCGATTAATATTATAAAACAAAATGTATATGCTCAAATGAAACTGATGTTACAATGTTATAAAACAATATGTATATAAATAATCAATTAAAAATCTTGTATTATATGTAAACTTTCACTCAAATAAAAAAATACTTCCTATGTCAATTTTTACCTGGTATGTTGTTGTTGTTATGTGCCATCAAGTTGCCCGCAATGCATAGCAACCCTATGTACAGCAGCTCTGAATCCTGCCCTGTCCTGAGCCAGTCTCACTACTTGTGACACACCAACCCCCATTGCCCAGTCACTGTATCAATCCATCTTATCCAGGGTCTCCCTCTCCTGTGCTGTCCCTCCACTCTTCCAAGCATGATGTCCTTCTCCAAGGACTGGTCTCTCCTGGTATGAGATAAACCTAAAACTAAGGGCTCAGAACAAGTAGATAAGGATAATCGGAACCAAGCTTCATGGCACAGAATTAGATTGGTCAGATTGCTGTGCAGTCACACAAACATTTTCTTATCCCCAGTCAATGGCAACAACATCGTACAGAGTGAGTGGTCAACTCCAGTGCAAACCATTAACCACATTAGAGAAAATAGCTCTGGAGAGGTATCGCTCAATGGTTTTTAACTTCAAAAGATGTCACGAGAAGAGCCACAAATTATTATTGCTGGCAATTTGTACAATTTGTACCTGGTGAAATATGTGTGTTCCTACACTGCACCATTTTACATAACAATATGAAATATTAAAAGGGAAAAACGTTTTGTAATAAACAGTAGTTTTGCTGATTGCGGCTGATTATGTTAAGCAGCTTGTGCTGCGGGTGTCAGAGGAGACTTAATAGCTCCTATAACTAATCTCCACCGCTGACCTCTCCCCTCCGCTGATGAAGCCTATTCAAAAACCTGCTGCCCTTTGCCCATTTGCAGATCTTATATTTCTGAACTGTTTTGATCATGCATACATTTGCTAAAGTTGTTGTGTACAGGATTTGTGTGTGTGTGTGTGTGTGTGTGTGTGTGTGTGTGTTAACAGATAGATAATGCATGAAGAAAGATTCCTGCTGAGACTTTCTTATGCATTATTTTTTTAAAGCCAAAGTAAAAATTCAGAAACACTGAAAATGTACATATTTACAACTTTCCTATCAGAAGCCAATGCATCGCACTAATTAGTCCTGGAGACTGTGCCCCTGCACAAGTGAGCTTGTGTGAGGGAATACGGTGCTAAAAATTCTCTCTCTCAACTTAAAAGACAAGGATGTCTTTCTGAGGAAGGCATCTTTCTGGTCATTTCATCAGCCTCGATGGCTGGTACTTAGAGGCAAAGTGCTATTCAATCATGGAGCAATTTCATGTTTCTGATAAAAGTTTTTGATTTAAATGGTATTTCATGGAGAAGATTTCAGAGTGTTGAGAAATCCTCCGCTGGTAAGTATAGATAAATATCGAAGTTCGTATGTGTCTGTGCCTGTAAGTTACCACTGGATCTCCTTTTCCCTAAATTCAGAAATGGTTACAAAATTGCTGGAGGAAAGGGGTGGGGAGCAAGCTTTTGAAGAGCAGCGGAGACTGGTGTACCCCGATTATGCAAATATTGCCATCCTGGGGAAAGAAAATAAAAACAAACCAGGGAGGGAAAGAAATTCACAATTCAAATAGTAAAGTGTGTGAAAGCCACTTGCTAGGGAAAGGGGTGGGCTCATTACAACAAGGTCACAAAAAAGTGCAGCTTTCTATGTGACAAATACTGGCTGAAGCCGGCTGATAAATATTTCCTGTAGGATTTGAAGCAGGTTGCCACCAGCAAAACAAAAATCCCTAGGGGGCAGTGCATAATTAACAATTTGAGGATGTGGTTGCATGTTATTGTCTCAAAGGGAGCCAGGGAAACCTAACCCTCAAAGCACAAAATCCGAGTTCCCATATTAATCTGACGATTTGCCATAAACAGACATCAGATTTCCTCCCTGGAGTCTCCCAAGTCTCCTTTACTCTTGGCTGACAAATGCTTTCTGGCCAAATGGTGTCATTTTCCTGCGAATTTATTTGAGCACCACCAAACCTGTTCCTATAGACTGAGAGAAAGCATTTTTAGTAAAGGAAACAAATATTTTCTGTATTAACAAAGATGACAATAAAATCAGGATTAAGAGAAGAAAGCTGTTTAGGCAGATATTTGAGGTTTAAAGTCTTTGAGAACTTACAGCCTTTTATTTCCTAAAACAATTCACCTTGGATAAAATTGGATTCAGGAATGAAATTTGTGAGAAATTAGCAGGGCCACAAAAGAGGGCAAAAGGAGATCTGGGAGCCATTTAAAAACATTTTCGGTGTGTTGGAAGATAATTGAATTTTTGGAGGAAAGAGAAGTTAATGGCCAGAGAAAAAAAAGGCAAGACAAGGAAACACCAACATTTTAAGAGAAATCGTTAATGTTTTCTAAGCAGGTAGAGGCTGGATGGTGCCATTTTTCTTTTTGTTCTGTTGCTGATCCTTGGAAGCAATGTGAACACTGCTCAGAGCTTCAGATGTGGGAGCAAGAGACCCACATTTTGACACAGAAATCATGCACTCCTTGGGAAGTTTCCCAGCTTCTCTGTGTCTCCGTTCCTCCAATTGAAAACTGAGTTCAGATCACTTGCCACCTGCCTACCTAATCAGAATATTGTGAAGGTTAATGAGATTGCGCTTGCAAAGTGATTGCCTCATCATATAACTCCAAAGTATTATTATTCATCATAAAGACACAGCTGCAATATTGTATATTGTTACATACCAGACGCCATGCTTCTATTTTTAACTTTTCCCAAATGTCTTAGAATTATGCGGTGGAAGGGATCTCACCATGCTACTTGCCCCAGGTTCTGGAGTGAGGAAGAGTCTAACAATCCAAGGTAGCGATCTATTTAGTCTCCTCTTTAGATGTAAAGGTAGAAGTTCTTCAGTTCTGCCTTCAGAAGAAATGAAAATGTTTTCATTCTGATGTCAAGATTTACTGTTTATGTCTGAGTTTTCCCTTCTGCTCTAACCAAAATCTATAGTTTTTCTTTTGTAAAGGATCTTGACAGGCAGACCCAATGCCCTAGGCATTCTTGGATTCTTCAAATCACCTCATGTTAGGACAGTAAACATTCAAGGAATGCTCACTGATGTGAATGCAATCATTGGTGCCTATGTGGGATATGGTAGTAATTCATGAGCACATCTTATATCAAACGCCTCCACCCTGCCGTTGTGCCGAGTGCCCTAGACGCTGTGGCTGGAGATGACAGAAATTCAGAAAGTTCTACTGAGTGGTGATTATGGTGTGCATGACAATAGTACCAGTGTGGGTTCCTAAATGTGAAAGGAAGTCACACTCCACCTGTCTTTTCCCTCGTTTTTGTTAACTGCCTTTGAGTCCTCTCATCTCATGACAAGCCTGCACACACAGCGGGGCAAAGTGCTGGCCAATCCACTACTGCTCCCTTGACTAATCAGGCCTTGGTGATCCTTAGGTCAGAGGCTAAATGTTAAAGATTATCGGGCCTTTCTACCTAGTCTTAGTCTGGAAACTCTTCTGAAACCTGTACAACCTTCCAGTGACAGATGGCTGAGAATCCAGTGTCTCTCACAGGGAAGTGAGAATTCTATCATGACATCTTCTGCCCCCCCTAGGCATCTCAAAAGCTTGATTGCTTGCTTTCTGGTATTTTGTGCTTTGTAATCCAGTGATTAATTAGTAATCCAAATAATGTTTCTTCTTATCTGTACTGTCTGGTCTATGATTATTGTATTAAACATCCCCTAGTTCCCATCTTTTTAAGTGAGTACAATATTTGCTCAGTTTTCTGCTTCTATAACTTGGGAGAGACTGGAGAGCATTATGCTGAGTGAACTAATTCAGTCTCACAAGGACGAATACTGAATAAGACTATTATCGTAAAAATAGAAGGGTAACTAACAAAACATATATGGGAACCCAAGGGAGAAAGTGGTGGGAGCAGACTAGTGAGGATGGGTAGCGGCGAAATCAAAGAGTTACACAATTTGGTAGGTGGAGGGAGAAGGTAAAGGAAATGGGAAAGATCTGGTGTGGAGCTGAAAAGACAGGGTAATGGTGGGCGTAGTCCAATGAGGAATAATTTTATAAAACATGATACATGGGAATGATTGCATGAAACAATGTGAATGAAGAATAGTGTGAAATACAATGTATACTAACTTTGTAAGCTAACCAATCAATATAAAAGAAAAAATTTTTTAAAATTCTTTAAAAAAACCCAACAACAGTAACTTCTGCCTTCTTTGTTTTGTTTTTTATTTTTTAAAAAAGGAGAGCTAAGAGCTCTCTACCTACATGTCATCAGGAATGTGCATATATCAATCATCACAGATTCTCTGCAAACCCACTGCTTTCTGTTCTATTCTGGATTCATTCCCCCCCACCCCCCGCAATACAATGGCTCTTGATTGGATTACAAATGACAGTTGTTATTTTCAGCAAACAAACCCCAAGAGGCGCGTGGTCACTTCTGTCTTTGATGGTCTTCGCAGGCATTCTTTCTGATAGAGGAAACAAGTGTAGAGGTCCCCTGTCACTAGTGCTTGTTCTGGGTCTATCTTTGCTGTGGCTGGAACAGCTTCAGTAGTTCTTGGATCCAAGGAAGCAAAGGGCTCAGCTAACTGGGTGAAGGCCTTTTCAATTCAGAATATTATGGAAGGGATTCGGAGGATGTTTATGTTTTGGTACCTTCTTCATCTCCTGCTGCTCTTGTCTTCCTTTCAGCTGCAATGCTCCTCTTTTGGGTCCTTACACACTTGTGCTATTTCTTTAGAAACATCATTTTAGTGATCTGGCCTAATTTCTATTTTTTGATGCTTTTCCATCTGCCTTTCAGCTCTCAATAGAGGCCTGAGATTACTTCACTTGTTTTCTAGTTATTCATCTGGTCCTGATTCCATGCTGCTCGTGCTTTTCAGAACCACCAAAAGTGTCCTTTAGAACGACAGTGCTGCCTCCAATGGTGTTTAAAACTGCTACTTCAAGAATCTTTCCTAGTCCAATCCTGCTATGCTTCCCTCTATATTATAAAAATCCATCTCCGTCTTAAAGCCATTTTTTCCTTCCTTTTTCCAGAACACAAAAATAATAAACTATTTCATTATTATTTATTTCAAAGCCTCCAGAATCGGTGATGATAGAAGAAATCCCTTGGGATTGTCTCAGGGGAGAGCTCTGGTGGCTTTTGTGTATACTGTTTTGCATATATAATTTAACACAACTCAATTCATAGCTGTCAGAATGACAGAATTGACTCATAGCTGACCCTCCACTGATTTCTGATGTTGTACCTATTTTTCTCCCAAGGAGCCAGGCAGTGCATTTGAAACACCAAAGATCCATGATGTTTGAGTTAACACCACCACTCCCTTCACTCTAGGCCACCAGAGCTCCTTTACATATGTAAAATCTGTTCAATCTCACAGAAACATGTTGAAATAGGTAAACTTTGTTGTTGCAGTTAGGTACTCTCAAATTGACTATGACTCACAGCTGCCCTCTTGAACAATAGATCCTGTTCTGCCCCACCATCCTTGTTGTTCTAAGGTGCCCTCATGTCTGGTTCAACTCATTACAACCCTTTGAACAACAGCAACCATATGCACTCTGTTCTGCACCGTCCTTATCACCCATGACACATTTGAGCCCATTGTTGCAGACACTGTATCAATCCATCTCATTGAGGGTCTTCCTCTCTTTTGTTGAGCCCTCATGATGTTCCTTTCCAAGGAATAGCCTCTCCTAACAACATGTCCAAATGTATGTGAGTTGAAGCTTCACCATCCTTGTCTGTAAGGAGCACTATAGCTGCACTTTCTTCAAGACATATCTGTTCATTCTTTTGGCAGTACATGGAATATTTGGTACTCTTCTATAACATCATAACTCAGAGCTATCTCATTTTTCTCTCATTTTTACTCACCATCTCTCAGATGCGAAGCAGGTGATTTAAAAGACTATGACTTTAATCAGACACACCTTGGTCTTTAAGATGACATCCCTGCTCTTCAGGACTTTGGAGAAGTCCCTGGGAGTAGACTTTCCCAATACTATACATCTCCTGATCTCCTGACTGCTGGCACCAAGGGTGTGGATTCTAGATCCAAGTAACATGAGATAATTGACAATTTTAGTCTTTTCTCTATCTATCATTATGTGGCCTACTGGCCCAGAGGTGAGGATTTTTGTTTCCTTGATGTTGAGATGTAATCCATATTGAAGGCTATGGTCTTCCACCTTCTGCAGCAAGGAATCATTATAAATATTCAAATGTGTGCACCAACAGCAAAAGCAAAAAATGAGGAAATTGTGGAATTCTATCAGCTTTTGCAAGCTGAAATTGATCAAACATGCAGACAAGATGCATTAATAATAACTGGTGAATGAAATGCAGAAATTGGAATGAAAGTAGAAGGAATGGTAGTTGGGAATTATGCACTTGGTGCAGAAATGAGGCTTGATATAGAATGATTTAATTTTGTATATTCAATTGTTTATTCATTACAAATACATTTTTTTTATAAAAACACAAAAGGTTACTTTACATATGGATCTCACTTGATGGTCTGCACAGGAATGAGAAAGACTACATCTGTGGAAAAAATTGTTGGAGAAGATCATTACCAGCAGTCAAAACTAGCCCAAGCATTGACTGTGGAACAGACTATCAATTACTCATGTGAAAGTTCAAATTGAAGTAAAAGAAAATGAAACAAGTCCACAAAAAAATATCTCACCTGAGTTTATAAGCCACTCAAGAATAGGTTTGAAGCACTGAACACTAATGATCAAAGACCAGATGCTATAAAAGACATCGTCCTCTAAGAACACAGACAGGAAAAAGAAAAGAAGATGGTTGTTAGAAGATTCTGAAAAATCACACTAGAATGTCAAGAAGCCAAAACCAAGGGAAGAGATGCTGAAGTAAAAGAGATGAACAGAAGACTTCAAAGGGCCTGGAAAAGACAAAGCAAAGGAGTATAACAATGACCTAGAATTGGAGAATAAAAAAGGAAGAACTCACTTAGCATTTCTCAAGCTGAAAGAACTGAAAAACAAATTCAAGCCTCAAGTCATGATACTAAGAGAGGATATGGGCAAAATCTTGAATGACCCAGGAAGCATCAAAAGAAGACGGAGGAAATACACAGAGTCACTGTACAAAAACGAATTGGTTGATTCTGAAATATTTCAGGAAGTATCATATGAACAAGCAATAATGGTGATGAAAGAGGCCCAAGCTGCATTGAAGGCACTGGCAAAAAATAAAGCTCCAAGAATCAATGGGATATTAATTCACAAGTTTTAATTAACAGATATAGCCCACCGTTCTATGCCAAGAAGCTCAGAAGACAGCTTACTTAGTCAATGGACTAGAAGAGATCTGCATTTGTTCCTATTCTTACTTTAAGAAGGATGATCCAACAAAATATGAAAATGATTGAACAATGTTGCCAATATCATATGCAAGCAAAATATTGCTCAAGATCATTCGGAAATAACTAGAACAGTAAGTTGATGGAGAACTGTCAGAAATGCAAGCTGGATTTAAGAGAGGCCACGGCACCAGGGATATAATTTCAGATGTCAGATGGATCTTGGCTGAAAGCAGAGAATATCGTTGTTGCCAACAAACAAGTCACGTATGACCCATAGTGACCCTGTGAACAACAGATCTGAACCCTGTCCTATCCTGCCATTCTCACACAGTGTGACACACTAGAGTCCACTGCAGCAGTCACCTTGTCAATCCACCTGGTCAAGTGTTTTTCTCTCCTTCGCTGACCCTCTAACTTTCCAAGTAATATGTCTGGAGTATGTGAGGCAAAGCCTCATCATCTTTGCCTCCAAAAAGCACTCTGGTTTCACCCTTTCCAAAACATATTTATTTGTTCTTTTGGCAGTCCATGGGATGTTCACTGCTCTTAACTAAGAAGAAGCCGCTTTCTTCACTCTGGTGGCCTAGTGGGTAGGGAGTTGCACTGCCAACCCAAAGGCAGCATGGTTCTAATCCACCAGCTGCTCTAAGAAAGAAAGGTGTGTTGCAGACCGAGGGTAAACTATTTTTATAATTATTAATATTGAGACAGACAACCAAGCACAAGGTAGAACAGAGGGCATAAAAACAGCAGTTCTCAACTGAAGGGCCTCAAGCCATGCCTCTCTGTGTATTTATTGATAATCAGGGAAAGCAAATCATAAAAATAATTCCTCATAAATGAAGCAGAATTTTTCTCTATTGTCAACCTAATGCTTTAGCTCAGGAAGTATTTCACATGCAGTAACACTCCCTCTGTAGGGGGGCCCTAGCTGTCTCTTGTCTGCAGGGAACAGCTCATTTTCTGTGATCTGTCACAAGAGAAATCCTAACTTACAAACTTCAATTCCTGAACAAGCATATGGTTTTTCATATAACATGTGGTATGAAATTTGGCTTCCCATAAAGATGGGCGTATTCTTCTGTACAATTTACAGCCTCTGACAACCTGCAGCAGGGTCAGCTATGAGTTAGTTTTGACTTGACAGTAATGAGTTTGAAGGGGTTTTATTTTGGAGGGTTTTTTTAAAGTTTTAAAAATCTACTTAGAATTGACAATTTTTAAAAAAATTTTTTATTGTATTATTTTTACGTGTACTGTCAAATCAGATCTGACTGGTACAGGAGGAGATTGCCCCCTCTTTCTCCAGCAGAGCATCTGGTGGATTTGAACCGCGTACCTCTGGAACTGCAGTGCAGCATCTTGCCACTAGGCCACCAGAGCTCCCCAGAATTGACAAATTTAAGTTAGAGATTTGTTCTAGTTATTTTCAGTTTTCTTGGAGCAGAGTTCAATGAATGTGTCTTCAGTCTGTCAGCAAGCGAGTGGAGGTGAGGGGTTTTCCTGAAGAAGGAAGAGGTTAGGGATCAAGTGAAGTGAAATCCATGCCTCTAGCACTGGTATATGTGGTTGCAAAAGGCTAATCTTAGCAAATTCTAGGGCTGCTCATAGGGAGCTCTGGTAGCTTAATGATAAGGAGTTGCACTGCCAACCTAAAGGCAGGTGGCTCAAATCCATCACAAGAGAAAGATGAGAAATCTCTTCCTGTGTGATTTACAGCCTCTGAATACCCCCTGGAGAGTCAGCTAGGAGGGTTCTGGCTCCATGGCACATACCAACATCAACCAGGGCTGTTTCTCCAAAAGAGTACAAACATGAAATATCCCTGCCTTCATTCATCTCTCCTTCTTAGAAAAGATGCCACAGCTCCTCTATAAATAACTTCTTCCTGGCTCAGTAAGCCTTATTTGTCTACAGAAAAGAAAGAGTAAGGGGGGAAAGGGGCGGGGAAACCCCAACAACCCCATCAAGCCCTGTTCTTTACCTGTGCTTATTTCAGTTCAAGGAGTATAGTGGTTAAAACTTGTGGCTGCTGACCTCAAGGTTGGCAGTTTGAAAACACCAGCTGAGCTACTATAGAAAGATGAAAAAGTCTGTTCTGGTGAAGATTTATAGTCTCAGAAACCTGATGGGACAATTTGACTCTGTCCTCTAAGATTGCTGTGAGTCAGAATCACATCTACTGGAGGACAGAGGGAATTTTCTTTCAATTCAGACATCCTGGTGGTGCAATGGTTAAGTGCTCAGCCACTCACCAAAAGGCTGGCGGTTTTAATTCATCAGCCATGTTTTGGGAGAAACATAAGACAATCTGTGTCTATCAAGATCACAGCCTTACGAACTCAGTGAGACAGGCCCTCTTTGTCCCATAGGGGCATTGAGAGTTATGATCAACTTGCAGAGGTGTGCCCGGTGTTTTAATTCAGTGTTAGACTGGAAAGGGAATCTTTGCTTTGGTAGCTGTAAGGTCCTTGCATCCTCCCACGAGAGAGGCTACAAGTTCCTAAGTTCCCAACTCCCTACTTCTCAAGTCATCACACCAGTGCCAAAGAGCATGCAAATAGGTGAGGGCCTGTTCAAAATCACTGCTGAATGGTTTCATAATATTACTACTTTTTATGTTATTATAAGAACAAGAATAACAGTAACCATGAATGGAGTACTTAGAACCAGACCCAATACTCAAACTTTCTTTCTGGTGTCAAATTTAAAATTTTAAAGTAACTCTGGTAGTTAGTTCCAACTCAATGGCACAGAACATCTTAAATAAGGAAGCTCTGTTGGCCTAGTGATAAGAAGCTGTGCTGCAATCCCAAAGGCATGTGGTTTGAATCCAGCTGCTGCTCCACAGGAGAGGGATGAGCAGTCTCCTCCCACGTATTTTACTGTCTCTGGAAACCTGCTGGAGGCTCAGCTATGGGTCCGTTCTAACTTGACTGCACACAACAATAACAACACAACATCGTAAATAAGGAACTCTGGTGGCAAAGTCCACGGGGAGCTGCGTTGCTAACTCAGAGGTGGCACTTCTCTGGTGATTCAAATCCGCTAGAGATTCTGCAGGAGAAAGATGAGAAATCTGTGCCATTTACAGCTCCAGAGAACTTGCTGGAGGGTCAGTTATGAGTAAGTTTTGATGGCAGTGAGTTTTGAATTTTAGTCTTAATTAACTCACAAGGATTTTTCTTATTTTCGAAGTGTGATCTAAGAGAAAGTTTATACAGCAGATTGGTATTCCATTCAACCACTTAGATGCTTTGTTTTATGGCGTTGATTACAATCCCACATTATATCACCGTGCTTCTCATTCTCTTTTTGTTGTCTTTATTTCTATTTACTCCTCCATCCTTCTTATCTTTCTTCCTTTTCTCTTTGGAAACAACCAGTTCAGAAGTTTTCACTCATTCACAGATTTGTGCCACAACGACACCTACCTAGTTCAGGAAGTTTTCATCACTCCTCGAAGACAGTCTGTTAGCCGCCTCCTCCTCCTCCTCCTGCAGTCCCCGGCTGCCTTCTCTTCAGTGGGTTAAACAGATGAATTTAGATGCAATTAAGTAAGGAATAATGAGTTACTAATTTCTTAAGTGAAATTTGCATACAGTGAAATGCATGTACTTTCAGCATATGATGTAATTCATTTTGACAGAAGTACACAACTATTGTTGTGAACACTCCAGCCAAGACAAGGAACAATTTCATCATCCCAGAAAGCTCCTTTGTACTCCATCTAGTGAAGTCCTACTCCATGTCCAATCATTATTCTGAATTTCATTATCATACCTTAAATTTGTGCTTTCTTAAAATTCATATAAATGCAATCACACATTACAGACTCTGTTTGTCTCATTTAACTCAAAACAGTATTTTGAGATGTGTTCATTTTGTGCGTGGACCAACAGTTCAGTCTTTTTCTACTGCTGAATAGTATGAGTATATCACATTTGCTCATGGGCATTTTGGGGAAGACAGTTACTTAAAACAACCAGCTATACTCGGGCAGCTGACTAGTTGGTGAATCCCCTGGATCCACGGAACGCAGATAAAATTAGAGTTAAAATTGCCGACCTGGGAAATGCTTGTTGGGTGCGTAAACATTTCACTGAAGACATCCAGACACGTCAGTATAGATCCATAGAGGTTTTAATAGGAGTGGGTTACAGTACTCCTGCTGACATTTGGAGTACGGCTTGTATGGCATTTGAGCTGGCCACAGGGGACTATCTGTTTGAGCCGCATTCTGGGGAAGACTATTCCAGGGATGAAGATCACATAGCATTGATCATTGAACTGCTGGGAAAAATCCCTCGAAAATACGCTATGTTGGGAAAATATTCCAAGGAGTTTTTCACCAGAAAAGGAGAACTACGGCACATCACCAAGCTGAAGCCCTGGAGCCTCTTTGATGTACTTGTGGAGAAGTATGGATGGCCCCATGAAGACGCTGCACAGTTTACTGATTTCCTGATCCCAATGCTAGAAATGGTTCCAGAGAAACGAGCCTCAGCCGGCGAATGCCTTCGGCATCCTTGGTTGAATTCTTAGCAGATTCTCCAAATACAGAATCCTGAGCTAGCAAGTGTTTTCCAGCACATTGGACCTAAACGATGGCTCTCATTCTTTAACAGGATTACAAGTGAGCTGGCTTCATCCTCAGACCTTTATTTTGCTTTGAGGTACTGTTGTTTGACATTTTGCTTTTCTGTGCACTGTGATCCTGGGGAAAGGTAGTCTTTCATCTTTGGCTAAGTAGTTTACTGACCCACTTTCTTCTGGAAACAATAACAGGTCTCTAAGAATTGTTTCTTGTGTTGTGTGACATTCAACCGGTTTTTTGTTTTTTGTTTTTTTTTGTGACATTCAACGGTTGTTTTTTTTTTTGGTTTTTATTTATTTTTTTTAATGAAAAATACTTTTCCTCTTTGTGTTTTGGCAGGTTTTGTAACTATTTATGAAGAACTATTTTAGCTGAGTACTACATAATTTACAATCTTAAGAAATTATCAAGTTGGAATTAAGAAATATCAAGGAAATGTACTATTTTATCTTCTGGCAAAGGGACATTCATTCCTGTATTATAGTGTATGTAAATGCGCCCTGTAAACGTTCATTTCCATTAAATATGGAATGGGGACTAAAAAAAAAAAACCAAACAACCAGCTTTAACTTCTTCACGTGTCTTTTTTTTTTTTTTGTGGATATATGCACTCACTTCTCTTAAGTAGCTATCTAGGAGGGGAATTGTTGGTTTTACTAGCACAGCTGTGTGATCTCACTAGATTGAACCCAACTGTAGCAGGAGTGCACTGGGACAATTAGAAAAGGAAGTCAGGGGCATCAGGAGACGTGGTACCTCCCTGCCTGGGAAACGAATGGGTAAGAGTAGGGTAGTGGGAACAAGTTTCACAAAAGGTCTATATCAAGCATCTACTCATCTTGGCACTCAGTCTAACTGGTAGGATGACAGGCTCATCTCATGAGGGAGATTGTTTGTGAGAAAGATCAAAGCTTTGGGTTTGGACATCAAGGCAGATCACTGTCCCTGGTCCCTGCCAGATTGCCTGGTACCTGGTGCTGGTCAGACGAAAGAATTGCCAAGTATCGTTTGATAGTTCAAAAGAAAGAAAGGGCATCGGGGAGAGTGGGTGGGCAGAAGCAGAAGCTCGTACACTGGAAATTAGCCCACTTGCTGGACTGGTTGATTAGATTAGTTACTTGTGTAATGAGGTGGAGAATTTTATTCATCAGAAATTCTCCTCCAGAATCACTCCCAAGAAAATCAGTCAGAACATACCCTGTGATTCTCCCTCCCCTCCTCTCCCAACTCCCTAGGGAATGGCACAGAACTCCCAGGACATGTTTATTCAGAGAGAATATTTATGGGCACTGGAGAGCATAAGGAGTTTGTTGGATTAGAATTCAGGACATGTAAGGGTTTTCGGTTTATTTTTTAAAAAAAAAATTAGTGAGCTGATGCTAAGAAACTTTAACAATTTAATTGGTTGGTTTCGTTATCTGTAAAATGGGATTAACGATATTAGTACTCAGTTATTTCCTCCTGGGAGCAGATCATAGAACCCAGAAGAGATTAAAAATGCCAAAAATTTTATCACAACCAAAATTACCACTTTATCATTGTCCAGTTATTATCGCACTTCTTGAAGAAAAGTGCAACCAGAGTGCTCCTTAGAGGCAAGGATGATGAAATTTCATCTCACATACTTATGGCATGTTGTTAGTCTTTGCAAAAAGTCATTGTGCTAGAAGAGGTGGAGAGAAAGAAAGGAAGGCCCTCCCCCAGATGCATTGACACAGTGACTGTGACAATGGACTTGGACTTGAGCATATCAGAGGTGGTGAGGAAGGCACAGGACAGGGCAAGGCTCAGAGCTGCTGTTCACAGCATTGCTAAGAGAGGTAGTCTATGCTATACCATCTAATGACAACAAAACCACTGAGTAACAAGAACTTAGAAAGCTTTCAGTTTGTCTTTTAAGATTTATTGGGTCCCAATGGCTCAAACTGCCTTCTAGTTTATTCTGTTACTGCCTTTTCCACCTACGACTTGCTGGCACAGCTGAAGCTGGCTTCTGTCCTGAGCTTGTCCATAGCTATGCCTCTAGTCAGCCTTTCCTCCTTGTCTGGGCTGTTCTCTTTTCCATTCTGATGTCATAAAATCCTTCCCTGGGTTTGTCATTCACACAAAACCCCTTCTTAGTCTTCAAGAGGATGCCCTGTGATTCTGCTTCTGTATCCTAGATTTCTGCAGAAACACCTGACCTTGAGACATAAATAAAATTGGTGGCTTCAGTCCATCCCATGACCTGCCCATAAGTCTTCTCTGGAAGCCCTCACCTCCATTTCTTCAAATTCTTAGACTAATGAGCATTTCTCATTCCACCTTGTTATTGACTCTAAATTCTTAAACTCTTCTGTGGCTTGCTCTGTGTGAATCAGTGTCCAAGCCCAGCTGCTCTTCTTCCTTGGCCAGTTCAGACCTCAGCTGCTCCACATAACCCTTTTCCCTCACCCCTTTCATCCACAATCCTGTAATCTGACAGAGTGACTCACACACTGCAGGGAAAGAGCCTCTTTTTATCTAGAAGGCGGATACAACCAGGAAGGACAAGGTCATGAAGGGATCTTAAGCACAGAAGCTCCATGCCTCAGGAGAAGAGTTTTACATTCCACCTTCCAAAGCCTTTACTGGTCTCATCACGAGGCCTCCTGAGGTCTAGGGAGTGTCAGGTTCCAGGTGGTTCCTCCAAGTCCTGCTGGTCTCGCTCTTTGACCTCAGGGGTGGTCCTGGTGTTAGGAAAGAGAACCAAAAGAACAAATTGTTTACTGGTAAAGGAGTTCTCCCCCTTACCCTTTCAGTTTTTTTCCCCTCCTTTACTTTCCCCACCAACAAAATTTTTAGAGAGGAGGCATTTGTGTGTAGAGTTTACTAACGAATTGACAAAATAGGGGAAGGTATATTACTGTAGTACAGATGCCATAATATCAAACCAGATTGCCCATCTCTCTCCCACAGAGCAGCTGGTAGATTTGAGCCATATTCTCCTTCAGGATGGCAGTGCAGCTTCTTGCCACTAGGCCACCAGAGCTCCTATACAGGCACATGTCAGAGAGAATGCAGGGTTGATAGAGACCGCTGCAATAAAGTGAATAATGCAATAAAGCCAACAACATACACGTTTTGGTTTCTCAGTACATATACAACTTATGTTTATACTAAAGTCTAATAGGGAGCTTTAGTGGCCTGTTGTTATGTACCATCGAGTCAGAAGTGACCCATTGATGACCCTCCTGTGAGTTTTCAGAGGTAGTAAATCACATGGGAGGAGAATGTGTATATTTTTCCTGCAGAACAGTTAGTGGATTCAAACTGGTGGCCTAGCAGTAAAGAACTGTTCTGCCAACTTGAAGTCACATGGTTAGAAGAGCCCAGCTGCTCCACAGGAGAGGAATGGGCAATCTGCTCTCATGCAACTAACTGCCTCTGAAACTTGCTGGAGGGTCAGTTAGGGGTCGGTTACAACTCGGTGGTACATAACAACCACAGCCACAGCAACAAAATCTAGTAAGTGTGAATAGCAACATGAAAAAGTTGGAAGTAATGTGGGAATTGCCAAAATGTGATACGGAGACAGGAAAGTGAGCACATGCTGTTGGAAAAATGGCACTGCTATAAGTGCTCTCTACACAGGGTGACTACAAACCTCCAGTTTGCAAAAAAACCCCACAGCATCTGTGAAGTGCAATAAAGTCAAGCATAACAAAACAAGATACACTGTGAATCTTTAATCTGCAAAGTTCTTTGGTCACCTTTCCTGAAGAATACCTCACTGGCCACATCTCTCCAGGGCACAGCCTCTGCATTTGGCTTGCCCACCTCTGTTTCTTCCCCCTTCCCTCTCTCTCTCTACCTTCTTTCTCAGTTCCAGATTTCCTTAGCCAGTTCTTTGTTTTATTTCTCCAAACTTCAGCTCTAAGGCTTCACTTTCACCCCTCCCATAGCTCAGTAAGATACTTTTCCCTAAGGAAAGATGACTTTCTCTTTAAAAGAAATTCTGGTACCACTTTTAATTTGGGGTCCCCCCGTCCCTGTTACATTGATTAAAGTTATTTATGATTATATCTCACAGCCGAATTGAATTACACGCGCTCCTTCAGGCTAGAGTTAATTTCTGATTCTCCACCCCACTCCCAATTTCCCCAGAGTTTAACCTCAACATCTTGCTTATATATAGTAAGTTGTCAGTGTTGAATAAACAAATGAATGAGTGTGTGAATGAATGTATAAAAGTTAGCATCCTTTATATAATTCTGTAAAAAGTAGAGCAGAAGGAATTGAAGCACCAAATTCCCAGGTTAGGGTATTCGTGATTCAATCAGCACTGGAAGAGATCAATACGGGGCAGAAACAAGAGCTCCGTAGCTTACCCTTGTCCCTAATGAGCGGCCAGATGCTGGGACCAGGGTCGATGTGGGCTTTGTGCTATGCCTGCTTCCTGGGAAATGGATGTGCAGCCCTGACTCTTTGTAGAGAAGCTGCTGACCTCTACTTGAATGCTAGCAGTTTATGACCATTACCAATGAGGACTGGCACTGCTCCTGCGACCCATGGGATCTGTCCTCTCTGTCACATTTGTAAACCTTCAGGTCAGATTTCCTTCAGTGAGTTCTCACAAGGAGCACACATCCATGGTGGAATCACAAAAACCCTTAGACCCATTGATTGAAAACATGAAACATGTATTTTATTGTAAAGGCTGCCATTCATCCTATTTTTAAAAATGGAGAAACAGAAAGAAGAGTGTTGCTGAGCCTCCCTGAAAGAAGCTGTGCAACAAAGAGTCACATGCTCTTGGAATTGGCATTGAACACTTGGTTCTTTAGAGCCTGGAAGTAAGAACAATGTTAATGTTCTGAGAGATTTATAATTCACTGGAGAGTTCATTCAAGAGCTACCTGGACTCACTAAAGCCTCATAATAAACCTTTAAGAAGAATCATTATTATTCCCATTCTACAGATTAGAAGGGGACTATCGATGAGATGGATTGATTCAGTGACTGGGATAATGAGGGCAGATGTGGTAGAGATAGTAAAGTTGACACAGGATAGAGCAGGTTTCAGGGCTATTGTACAGAGGGTCACTATCAGTAGCAAGCAACTCGATGGCACATAACAACAATAGATTAGAGAATTGAGACCCACAGTGAATAATTTTCCCAGTGTCATATGCTTCAGAGGAACACAGCTGAAACTGGAAGCCCAGTTTACAACTTCAAATCTTATTTACTTTCCATTAAATGATGCTGTTTTGCCTTTTAGACTATCAAGTATTCTTCTTACATTGCACACTCAACATGACACGAAATTTTACACCTTTTAAAAATATGTAAGATTATTGATCTAATAAGTAATGCTGTGAGCTTCTCTCTGCTCTCATTAGGGAGTTTTAGTGGCCTAGTGGCCTTCATCTTGCTTGGCTCCACCATCAATACACTTGGATACCAGCAGCCAGGAGATTAGGAGATTTATCGCACTGGGAAAGTCTGTAGTCAGGGACTTCCCCAGATTATTGAAGAACAACGATATTAGTTTGAGGACTGAGGTGTGCTTGATCCAGATCATAGTCTTTTTAATCACTCCCAGTGCTACTGAGAGCTAGATAATGAATAAGGATATTGTTGCTGTTGTTGTTATGTGCCATTGAGTCACCTGCGACTCATAGCGACCCCATTATGTACAACAGCCCTAAACCGTGCTCTATCCTGTGCCAATCTCACTGTCTCTGACACACCCACCCTGAATACCCCAGTCACTGAATCAATCTACTTCATAGAGGGTCTTCCTCTCCTGTGCTGTCCCTCCAGCCTCCCAAGCATCACATCCTTCTCCAAGGACTGGTCCCTCCTTGCAACATGTCCAAAATATGTCAGATGAAGCTTCAGAATCCTTGCTTCCAAGGAGCAGCCTGGTTTAAGCCTCTCTAGGTTGAGCCTGTTTGTTTCCTTAGCATTCCATGGTATATTTACTAGTCTTCTCCAACACCACAACTGAAAGGCATCAATTTTCCTTCTATCCTCCCTAGTCATTGTCCAGCTCTCTGACGCACAGCAAGTGATTGCAAAGACCATGGCCTGTATCAGGTGCACCTTAGTCTCCAGAGAAATACCATAGCCTCAGTTCTTTGGAGAGGTCCCTAACAGCAGAATTTCCCATTGCAATACTTCTTTTAATTTCTTAGCAGCAGCAGGTGCCAAGAGTGTTGATTGTGGAGCCAAGCAAACTAAATCTGTTAAAAATCTCAATCTCTTCACCATCCATCCTGATGTTGTCAATTAGCCCAGTGGTGAGAATCTCTGTCTTCTTGATATTGAGCCTCAGTCCATATTGAAGGCTGCAGTACCTGATCTTCTGCAGCAAGTGCTTCAGGTCCTCCTCCATTTCAGCAAGCAGGGTTGTGTCATCTGCACAATGCAGATTGTTGATGAATCTTCCTCCAATCCTGATGTCATACTTCTCCTCATAGAGCCCAGCCTCTTGGATAATCTGTTCTACATACAGGCTGAAAAGGTATGGAGACAGGACACATCCCTAGCATACACCCTTCTCAATTTTGAACTATGCAGTGTTTCCATGCTCTGTTCTGATGACTGCCTCCTGGTCCAAGTATAGGTTCTGCATTAGCTCAGTCAAGTGTTCTGGGATTCCCATTCTTCTCAGAGTCAGCCACAGTTTGTTAGGATCCACACAGTCAAATGCCTTTGCATAGTCAATGAAACACAGATAGACTTTCCTCTGGTACTCCCTGCTTTCAGCCAAGATCCATCTAACATTAGCTACAATTTCCCTAGTACCATGACTCCTTCTAAAGCAAGTCTGCACTTCTGGCAGTTCTCTGTTCATGTGCTGTTCCAGTCATATTTTATAATCTTCAGCAGAATCTTGCTTACATGTGATATCAATGATATTGTTCTATAATTTCCCACACTATGTTGGATCACCTTTCCTTGGAATGGGAACAAATATAGATCTCTTCCAGTCAATTGGCCAAGGTCCTCCAGATCTCTTGACACAACAACTTGGTGAGCACATCTAGGGCAGCATCTGTTAGTTGAAATACATCAATTGGTATACCATAAATTCCTGGGACCTTATTTTTTTCCAATTCCTTCAAAGCAGCTTGAACTTCTTCTTTCATCAATATAGGTTCTTGCTAATATGTTGTTTCATTAAAATCTTCTGTGTCTGCCAATTCCTTTTGGTACAGTGACTCTGGATACTCTTCCTATGTTCTTTTAATACTTTCTGAAGAAGGATGACAAAGAAAAAATGATGCCTTTGAACTGTGATGTTGGATAAGAGTACTGAACAGACTGTCAAAAAAAAACAAAGAGATATGTCTTGGAGAAGGTGCAACCAGAAGATTTCTTGGAGACAAGGATGGTGAAGTTTTGTCTTGCATACTTTGGACATGTTGCTAGGAGAGGTTATTCCTTTAAGAAAGACATCAATCTTGGAAAGGTGGGCGGATGGTGAAGAAGAGGAAAACCCTCAACCATGTGGCCTCACACAGTGACTACAGCAATGAGCTTGTGTGTGTCAGAGATGGTGAGGGTGGCACAGGATAGGATAACATTCAAATTTGTTGTTCATAGGGTTGCAATGAATCATACTCGATTTACTGGCATCTAGTAATAACAACAGTGGTCTAGTAGGTAGGGAATTGTGCTGCCAATCCAAAGGTCTACCAGTTGCTCCTTGGGAGAAAGTGTAAATCCCCCAATGGGATTTACAGTCTCTAAAAACCTACTGGAGTGTCATTTGGGAACTGGTTCCAACTCAGTGGTAATGAGTTAGGGATTTAGTTGATGACCATAACTATATATCCCTAAGAGAAATTAAAGTAACAACTTTTGCTCTTCTGTATCTCCGCTTTGAATGTGGAGAACTAAACATGGAGTGTATAGTTACTGGTTCAAAAGAAGCATGCAGGATTTCAGATACTGAAAATGAAATGTGAGGAGGGGCGAGGTGTATGTGTTCTCTCCTGGCTCTGCGCACGCCCCTGGCCCTCATTTCTGTAGTGGTCAGCATTACCTGAAGGACAAGAGCTTATCTTCTGGTGTCTCAGTAGTATGCGCATGGGCCTCTGATCTACTCTGGGAATATTACTCAGTCTCTCTAAGCTTTCGTTTCCTTTTTTTTTCCATCTGCAAAATGGGGACATTGCAATTAGAATTTGCTGCTTGTAAGCAAGACAAACTGCACCATTTATTTAAAAAAGTAACTCATTGCAATGATCTTAATTCCTTCTTAGAATCAAAGGAAAGGTTGATCTATCAGGCCTTGCATAGAATAAAAACTGGGAAGCTCCACGAAACTGGGGGACAGAAGAAATCATCCTTAGCACCCTAACGTCAGTGATTTTCTAGTATCACTCAGGTCAAACTTACCAACTCAGCTTGGACTGTGCTCCTACATATTGGTAGGGAGAAATGGTAAGGGCCTTTGATTGGCAGTCCCTACAAGACCACCTGTAATGGAGCAAGTGTAGTTATACAAAGTAGAATAGGGGTACTGGGAAAATAAAAATGGAAAACAAATGCAAAGCCAAACTCAATGCCTTTGAACTAATTCTGGGTCGTAGTGATCCTCCAGGGTTCCCACGGCTGTGACCTAACCAGAAGATTGCCTCATTCTTCTCTCATAGAGTGGCTCGTGACAGTTACAGGGCTGGCCTTTCAGTTAACAGCCAAGTGTATAGCTCATTATGTCATCAAAGTTCCCTGTTGGGAAAAATAGAGATTTGGAACAGGAATGAAGAAGCATCTCATAGGGTTGTTTGCAGAATGAAAAGATGCGATAAGTACTTAGCATGATATCTGGCACACTGTAGAGGCTTTGAGGCATATTAGCCGTTTTTGGTATTAGGTGGAGCAGAAATGACCAGACAAAGGTTATAATAATCCAAGGAGAAAAAGAAATCAAAAGAGAAGAGGATCCCACAGGTGGTGTGGAAGGGAAAATCGAAACCTCTTCCTCGCCCCTGACACCATGACAACCTATAATATGCCATGATATCTGTGGTCAACAATGCCTTTCATGACTCGAACATTCTGTTTTACATAAAGAATTCTAAGAATACCAAATGTGCAGGCACACATTATTTGACACAAACCAGCAGAGTTTGCTGACTAACTTAAATAACAGAGACATTGACATATCTGTATAGAAAGCAAATAGCAATAAAGGTGACGTTTAAAAGATTATTTTTCAGAAAATTCCGTTTTAACACTTTAAGAAAATGAAAGAATACTTTATAATTATTATAATGGACTCATTTTAAATTATAGTGAAATGGTTTTCACTTATCCCTCTGTAATGTGAATAAAATGTATTGGCAATTAACAATTAGACTCTGGTATTTCTGCATACCACAGTAACTGCAATGAACATTAATATTTATGTGTTACCTACATTATTACTGACGGGGCCAGATTTAGTCCCTAGATCCTCATTTCTCTTTTCTGAGAGACATAAATGGGAGTTGCAAGTGAGTATCTGAAGACACATTTTCAACTGCTGTAGTTTATCATTCTTATAGTTTAAATGCTGAAAGCTTCATAACCGTGGCAAATCAGCCTTCACTCAGGGAATGGTCTTAACCAAGTTGGAAGCCATAAACCTATACACAGTGTTCAATGTGTCTGAACAATCACTCATCCTAATGGTGAAAACGTGGTTCTATTCTTTCTAAAATCACAAAGCAGTTAAAATATTATAATTTTGAGGAAAACAGTCATTATCTTTTTAGCCATCCACTGACTGATTCATCCATCTATCTGCCTTACCTACTTACCAACTTATCGACCCCAACATCTACCTATCCAACTCTCAGCGTGTCTGTCAATCAAATTCAATGGATACAGCTCAGAAATTAGCATTGGGATTACTTCGTATGATATTGATGAATATAGACTGCTTTTGGTTCTCAAAGCTACATATAAATGCTGGCATTTCTCCAGAATCTTGCCATAAAAGGGACAATGTACCCCTTGGTTATGAACCTTCCCTCTCAAAGTACCCATTCTTACTACCAAGAAAAAACATGCCTCTTAAGGGTTGTTATTGTTGTTGTTATGTGCCGTTTAGTCACTCATAGCAACAGTATGTACAACAGCCCTGAAACCTGCTCTGTCTTGTGCCAACTTTATTGTCTCTGACACACCTAACCTCATTACCCCAGTCATTGTATCAATCCATCTAATCAATGGTCTCTCTCTTTCTCTGTCCCTCCACCCTTCCAAGCATGATGTCCCTCTCCAAAGACTAGTCCCTTTTTTGTAACATGCCTAAAGTATGTCAGATGAAGCCTCAGATTCCTTGCTTCCAAGGAGCAGGCTGGCTTCACCCTCTCTAGGACAAACCTTTTATTCTCCTGGCAGTCCACAGTGTATTCAACACTATTCTCCAGCACCACAGCTCAAAGACATCAATTCTCTTTCTATCATCCCTACTAATTGTCCAGCTCTCTGATGCATAGCAAGTTATTGCAAAGACCATGACCTATAACATCCCTGGTCATTTATTGTACAGCTGTCTGACACATAGCAGGCACTTGCAAAGACTATGGCCTGGATCATACACACACACCTTAGTCTCCAGATTGATGTTGTTGCGCTTCAGTACTCTGGAGAGGTCCCTGACAGCAGACTTTCCCAATGCAATTGGTCTCTTGTTTTCTGGCTGCTTGTACCAAGAGTATTGATTGTGGAGCCAAGCAAACTAAAGCTGTTAACAATCTCAGTCTGTTCATCATCCATAATGATGCTGCCAATTGGTCCAGTGAATCTTTGTTTTCTTAATGTTGAGCTTCAATCCATATTGAAGGCTACAGTCCTTGATCTTCTGCAGCAAGTCCATCACATCCTCCTAAGTTTCAGCAAGTAGGGTTGTGTCATCTGCATAACAAAGAGTGTTGATCAATCTTCCTCAAATCATGATGCCACATATCCCCTAGACAGCCCAGCATCCCATATGATCTGTTCTGCATATTGATTGAAAAGGTATGGAGACAGAATACATCCCAGACATACACCCTTCCTAATTTTGAACCATGCAGTGTCTCCTTGCTTTGTTCTGATGACTGCTATACTGGTTCAAATACAGGTTTTGCATAAGCACAATCAAATGATCTGGGATTCCCATTCTTTTCCGAGTCAGCCACAGTGTATTGTGATCCACACAGTCAAATGCCTTTGTATAATCAATGAAACACAGACAGACATTTTTCTGGTACTCTCTGCTTTTCAGCCAAGATCCATCTGACATTAATTAAGGGTTAGAGAGCATGTCCATTTACAACAGCACTGGACTTCTGAAATGCATTTTGCATCCAGTGGGAAACTTGACCAACCTAATTTTTAAACAGTTCTTAAATGAGTGAAGAACCTTTTATTTTCTAAGAAAAAAACAGTTATAAGAAGCAGATATTTCTGTTAAGTGATACAATATCTTCTTAAACTAGTAAATTACACCCAGTGTATTTGCGGAATGTCAAAACCCCAAAACAGACAATGACAATAGGTCTGCATGCTATTTAAGTTTTGATATGTGTTCTTGCTCCTTACTTGATATTTCTAAAATGCATCAGACCACTGTGGTTCATGTAGCTTTTACTAGCTCATCCTTGGAAGTAGCAGTCCAAACTTTTCTTTTTAGTCTTAATCTGGAAGCTGCTGAAACCTGTTCACATCACAGCAACTTACAAGCCTCCACTGAAAGACAAGTGGTGGCTGTGCTTAAGGTGGCCAGCTGGAAATCAAGCCCAGGATTCCCACATGGAAGGCAAGGATTCTGCCAATGAACTGCCAAAGACCCCTTAAAATTCAAGTTCCTGTGGGTACAATCCACCGTATTTTTAAATGTTCTTTATTGCTGTTCTTTTTAATGGGAGAAACATGATGCCACTTGTATGTGTATGAGAGAGAGCAGAAGAGAGTATGAAAAATTGTAAGTGCTATTACAAAGTCATTATTTCCCTCTGATCTGTAAGATTGCCTAGATAGTTGGGGGCTGGGGTGGTTCCTGTAGCTCTGGACACCCCAAACCCCTGCCCCATGCCTTCTCTTGTTATCACTTTTTTTCCCCCATTTTGGTACTTGACATTTTTTTAATAGCTTGCTGCTGTGTTTCAGTTACAAGAAGATGCTTTGGAGAAGCTGGTTTCATAAAAAAAAATCTTGTGTGTTTTGCCTTCTTTAGGTATATATTTAATGACTGTCAGAGAAGAAAACATTATAATGAGGTAGGGTTATTGCTTTGGAAACATTGATCTTTTTCCTTCCTCTCTTACTGTGCAACTCTTTGGCTTTAGATGGAAATACCATTTCCTGTTTTGTTTTGAGCCTCTAATTTGCTCCCCTAATCTCTTCAGGTGGTACTCATCTTTCCCGCCTATCTTTGTTATGCCTGCTAATGGGTCCAGTCACCCCTGTTCTCTAGCCGAGTGCAGCTCTGTCCCTGTGAAGTGTGAATTTTTATGTGAATTGTTATCAGGCGCCACTGAGTTAATTTTGACTTGCAGCAACTTCATGTAACAGAGTAAAATGGCATCATAGGACTTTTTTGGATGTAATATTTTCAGGAACAGATTGTCAACACTTTTTCCTATCTAACTGCTGAATGGGTTTGAACTTCAGCTAGGCTCTTAACCCTTGCACCAAGAGGGCTCCTCTCCTACATGAGAGCAGCCTATCTATTCTGTCTTCCACCTGCTTGGCCTCCCTGCCACCTGTGAACAGTCATGGAGCAGTCATGGTGGTATGCCCCATGTGGTACGAGATGAGTGCTCCATGTTGACACCCTATTCCAGGCTGAGATACATGGCATCTGCCGTTGTTCTGTGCCATTGGAACAGAGATAACTCATGGCTCACCTTCCAGCGAATTTTCAGCGGCTATAGATGTCACAGGAGATTGCCCATCTTTCTCCCTTGGACATCTAGCAGGCCACCGCAGAGCCCCTCAGTGTCTAGGAAACTATTTTAACCTTTGAAGCAGCACGATTTCAAGGCAATCCCATTGTGCACTTGAATACTAGTCTCAGATTTCTATGAGTGTCTCCAACAGCCATGATTAATGTTTATACTGTTCCTATGTTATTCTCCAACTATATATAAGGAATTCCTGGGGGTGCAGACGGTTAACGGCTTTGATGCTAACTGACAAGCTAGTGGTTTAGTGGTTTGTCTGCCCAGAGATGCCTCAGAGTAAAGGCCTGGCAATTTACTTCCCAAAGATCAACCACTGGAAACCTTGGAGAACTCAGTTGTATTCTGACACATTGTTGTTATTGTTGTGTGCCGTCAAATTAGAATCAAATCATAACATTCTCCAGCTGGCTATCACAGAGGAGACTGCTCATCTTTTGGGTTTGAACTGCATGCCTTTGGATAGGTAATGCAGTCCCTTACCACTAAGCTACCAGAACTCCCTGGCACATGGGCTCACAATTTAGCTGCTATTAGGTGCCATGGAGGCTACCCTAATTCCTACCAATCCTATGTAAAGCAGAATAAAACATTACATGATCCTGTCCCTGCCTTACAGTTTCTGCTGTGCTTCAGTCCATCACAGCACTGTGTCAGTTCATCTCATCGAAGGCCCTCTTCTCCTTTGTTGACCCTTCCTTTTCCAAGTATGATGTTTTATAACAAGGACAGACTCCTCCTAATAATATGCTCAGAGTATGTGAGATGAAGTCTTACCATCCTTGTTCCTAAGAAGTACTCTGGAATCAGAGGGTTTTTGTTTGTTTTGTGGGTTTTTTTTCTCTTGGAAGTGATTTTTGGTGAAGAATATTAAATCTCCTCACTTTTGGGTTGGGAGCAGAGATAAGGAAGGAGGAAAAAAGAGTTGGAGAGCACATGTCATCTGTTGATTTTTGGATGGAGTCACTGCTTTTGGAGGGTACCATTGCTCCTCTGAAGCTACGTCGCATTCACAGACCTGGAAGAGAGATTTTCAGCTCACCCTGAATGAACAGGGACACTGTCCAGAGATGACATCTATGTCACGTCTTTGCAAATACATAGTTGTTGTTACATCTTGTCAAATTAGAACCAATCTCCAGCAGGTTTTCAGGGACAGGTAATTGCACAGGACGTTATCGCCCACCTTTCTCCCATGGAGCAGCTAGTAGATTCTAACTGTGTGCCTTTGGATAAACAGCACAACTCTTCACCACCAAGCTATTAGAACTTCCTTTTGCAAATACAGTTTTTTTAAAAATACACTAGCAGTTTTTTAAATACATGGCAACTACTGCCTCTCACTCTAGGCAGGGTTTCCACTTCAGTTTAAACTGAAATTTCCTCTATCAATAGCAAGTTTTGCAGTGGCCATTTTCTGACTTCCTATGGGTCCACATCATGTCCAGGCATTAAACCACCAGGCCCACTGCAGCCTTGGGGGGCCTATTGTATGGGGAGAGGGCATTGCTCCCTTAAAGGAGGCTGCCACTTGAGTGCAAGTTAATTGTCAGCAATGCAGCTGTACGTCATTAGGGAAATGACTACAGACCAAGAGGAATGCTCCCTGCCAAAGGTGACTCACTGAGGAGTGGATGTTACTACACGAAAATGCGGATCACAGAGGGCTGCTTAACCTGGACCCTGGCTTTTATGGGCTCAAGAGGGGCATCCTAGTTTCAAGTACCCTGGTTGTTCTCACAGGCTCATAAAAGAGATCTTTGTCAAAACTGATAATTATCATAATATTTGAGTGAATACATAATTGCAACCAATCCTATAAATAAGTAGTGGTTAATTCTGCAAAGATACAGTGATGGGCCTTTGGGGTGGATGTGATTCAGAGGGGGAAGATGTGGTCTTAGCATTGATGTTGTTGTTGTCAGGTGACATCGAATCAACTATGGCTCATAACAATCCTATGAACAATGAATCTGAACCTTGCTCTCTCCAGTGCTATTCTCATTAACTCTGATACACTTGAACTCATTATTACAGTCTCTGTGTCAATTGATTTTGTTGATAAGCATCTTCTCTTTGGCTGACCCTTTAAATTTCCACACATGATGCCTTTCTCCAAGGACTAGCATCTCCTAGGGAGCTCTGGTGGTCTAGAGTTAAGAATGTGGGCTAAGATCCTCAATGTGGCATGTGGTTCGAATCTACCAGTTACTCCAAGGGAGTCTTTCCTAGAAATATGCCCAAAGCATGGGAGATTAAGTTTCACCATCCTCACCTCTAAGGAGCACTCTGGATGCACTTTCTCTAAGACATATTTCTTTTTCCTTTGGAAGTCTATGGGATAGTCAGTGGTCTTCTCCAACATCGCAACTCTAGCATTAGGAACTTAAAATTTTCTAAAGCATCTAAGCTTCGCCTAATGGGTAAGGAGTTGTGCTGCCAACCAACGGTCAGGCAGCTGGAATCTACCTGCTACTTCAAGAGAAAAAGATGGGCACTTTCCTCCTCTGCAATTTACAGTCCTGGAAACTCCACTGGAAGGTCGGTTATATGTCATGTCAACTCAGTGGCTTACACACACATGCACACAGATACAGATATTCATTGGCTTTTTGTTACATGCTTAGAAACTTGCCAGGCAAGAGAAAGCAGGTGAGGAAATCAGTCTTCACCCTTGAGAAATAAAAGTGAAATAGGAATCACAGCAATTTCTTTAACTTCTTAGGCTTCGAATAATGTTTAAATTTAGAGAAACATCGCCAGGGGAATACACTTTGTCTACCCTTCACCTAACCTTGGTCACATTTCACCAGTTACTTTCTCATTTCTTTTACCATAAATATATATGCACATTATTGATACTTTTCTCTCTGTTCCAATATATGAGTGTGATATATATATATATGTGTGTTTTATATATATGTGTTTTTATATATATGTGTTATAAATAAGTGTTATATATATGTGTGTGTGTTATATATGTGTTTTAATATATATATGTGTGTTATAAGTGTTATATATATATGTGTGTGTGTGTTTTATATATATGAGATATATATATATATATATATAAAGTTGCAAGCCCATAAATATCTTACTGTGTGTTTCTGTAAAAAGGAACTTTCTTACCCAATCAGAGAACCACCATCCAAATCAGGAAATTAATACTAATGCAATATTATTATCTAATCCTAGAACTTCCTTTAAGTCTCACCTGATACGTCAATATGATCTTTATAAGAGGGAGGAAGGTCTTTTGATCCATTATAGAATCCAGAATAGCATGATAACATGCTGGATTTAGTCATTATGTCTTTTTCTCTTCAATCTCTATCTCTCTAATCTGAAGTATTTACCCTGTCTAGTCTTTCAGGATCTTGATATTTTTGGAGTGTGCAGAGTTTTCTAATGGAGAAACATTCCCAAGACACTTAAACACTTGCTTCCACAGCCTTCCATAAGAATTCAACTCAACATCAAGAAAACAAAAATCCCCAGAATGGACCAAAAGGCAGCATCATAACAGATGGTGAAATAACTGAAATTGTCAATGATTGCATTTTACTTGAATCCACAACCAATACCCTTGGTACCAGCAGTCAAGAAATCAGAAGACGTGTTGCAGTGGGAAAATTTGCTGTGAAGGATCATTCCATGGGGCTGAAGAGCAATGATATCCTTGTAAAGACTAAGATACTCCTCATTCAAGCCATAGTTTTTGTTTTTGGGTTTGGAGGTTTGGGTTTTTTTTTTTTGTTGTTGTTGTTGTTCATTTTCTTGCTCTGTAACTGAAAGTGGGACAGTTACTAAGGATGGCAGGCTAAGAATCGATGCCTTTGAGTTGTGATGTTGGAGAAAAGGCTAAACAACTCATGGACTGCCAGAAGAACAAACAAATATATACCGAAGAAAGTGCAACCAGGTACAATCTTGGTGGCAAGGATGCTGAAATTTTGTCTCACACACTTTCAGCACATTGTTAGGAGAGGCTATTTTCTTGGAAAATGACGTCAAGCTTGAAAAGGTAGAGGATCAGTGGAAGAGAGGAAGATCTTCAACAAGATGGATTGATATTGTGACTTTAGCAATGGGCTAGAGTATTTCAGAGAGGATGAAGATGGCATAGGATAAGGCAGGGTTGAGATGAGTTGTTCACAGGGTTGCTATGAGTTGTAGCCAACTTATTGATACATAGCAACAACAATTCTTCAGTTACTTTGTTAATGGTCCCTTGTGAGGGGGGGTGTCTAATTGCATTGCAATAGATTACTTAATGAAGTTTTTCTAGCCATTATCTTTGTAATTCCTACCAAGTAAATGAGTTTTTAGATGCCCTCACCTTGACACCAACTCACAGTGACCATATGTGCACTTTGCTCAATTCGATACCATCCATAATAAGCTATGATTAACATTGAAAAGAATGAGAATCCCAGAACACTTAATTGTGTTCCTAAGAAATGTAGACTCAGGCCAAGAGGCTATAGTGTGAACACAGCATCTACATAGCTTAAAATTAAGTTCTATGTGGTTTAAAATTAAGAAAGGTGTTTCAGGATTGTATCCTTTCTCCATATCTATTCAATCTGTATTCTGGGAAAATTATTTGAGAAGCTGGACTCTATGAAGAAGAATGGAGGAAGACTCATTAATAACCTACCTTACACAGATAACACAACCATGCTTGCTGAAAGTAAGGGTGACTTGAAGAGCTTGGTGCAGAAGATCAAATATGGCAGTCTTCAATATAGATTGCATCCCAACAAAAAGAAAACAAAAATTCTCCACATGAGTAACATCATGATAGATGGAGAAAAGACTGAAATAGTCAAAGACTTCATCTGACTGATACCAGTCAGGAGATCAGGAGACATATTGCACTGGGAGTCTGCAATCAAGGACCGATCCAAATTATTAGGAGTAGTGATGCCAGTTTGAGGACTATGGTGTGCCTGATTCAGACCATGATCTTTTCAATTACTTTCTATGCTGCTGAGAGCTGTTGGAGTTGTTTTTGTTATGTGGCATTGAGTCAAACACTATCCATAGCAACCCTATGCACAGCAGATCTGAACCCTTTCTTATCATGTGCTTTCCTGACACATTAGAGCCCATTGCAGTAGTCACTGTGTCAATCCACCCAGTGAAGGGTCTTCCTTACCTTTGGCAACCCTCTGCCTTTCTAAGCATCATGTCCCTCTCCAAGGAACAGCCCCTTCTAGCAACAGGCCCAAAGTATGTAAGGCAAAGCCTCATAATCTTTGCCTCCAAAGAGCACTCTGCGTCATCTCCAAGACATATTTGTTTGTACTTTTGGTAGTCTATGGGATGTCCAGTACTTTTATACACCACCACAGCTCAAAGGCATCAATTCTTCTTTCCACACTACTTATTGTCCAGCTCTCGAATGCATAGCATGTGATCAGAAAGATCATGGCCTGAATCTGATGTATCTTAATCCTCAAACTGACATCATTACTGACATGACTTCCTGACGGCTGGTACCAAGGGTGCTAATTGTGGATTCAAGTAAGATGAAGCTTAGAGTTTCAATCTTTTCTCCATCTATTATGATATTGCTTATTGGTCTGGTGATTAGAATCTTTGTTTCCTTGACACTGAGATGCAGTCCATAGTGAAGGCTGTGTTTTGTGATCTTCTGCAACAACTGCTTCAAATCCTCCCCAGTTTCAGCAAGCAAGGTTGTGTCATCTGTATAACGTAGGTTATACAAGGTTATACAAGACGAGACTTTTCCAATCCTGATGCCATATTCTTCATAGAGTCCAGCTTCTCAATCTGCTCAGTATACAGGTTGAACACATGCCCTTCTTAATTTTAAACCATGTAATGTTCCCTTGCTCTGCTCACACAACAGCCTCCTGGTCTAGGCATAGGTTTTGCATGAGAACAGTTGAGTGCTCTGGGATTCCCATTCTTCTCAGTGTTAGTCATAACTTGTTGCGATCCACACAGTCAAATGCTTGGCATAGTCAATAAAGCATAAATTGACATTCTTCTGGTATTCTCTACTTTCAGCCAAGAGTTTTCTGGCATCAGCAATGATATCCCTGGTGCTATGGCCTCATCTAAATCCTGCTGAAACTTCTGGCAATTTCCTAAGTACTGTTCTAGACATTTTTGAATTATTACCAGCAGTGCTTTGCTTGGATTTGACATTAATGACTACATAAATAAATGTGGTTAGTCTAACCCCTATGCAGTCTATCAGGTGAGGTCCACATGTAAATTTGCAATTTGTGTCTTTTAAAAAAAAGGCATTTGCAATGAATAATTACTGAAAATAGAAAATTTGGTCATTCTCTTTCCAGAGTCATTTCTTTCACCAAGCCAAAATGACTAGAACAGCACATCAGCAGAGAATTGCCAGAAGTCCAGGCTGGGTTTAGAAGGGGCCGTGGTACTAGGGATATTGTTGCTGATGTTAGCTGAAAGCAGGGAATACCAGAAGAATGTCTATCTGTGTTTCATTGATTATGCAAAGGCGTTTGACTGTGTGAATCATAACAAACTGTGGCTGACCCTGAGAAGAATGGGAATCCCAGAACATTTAACTGTGCTAATGTGAAACTTATACTTGGACCAAGAGGCAGTTGTCAGAACAGAGCAAGGTAACACTGCATGGTTCAAAATTGGGAAGGGTGTACGCCAGAGATGTGTCCTGTCTCCATACCTGTTCAACCTGTATGCAGAGCAGATTATCCGGGAGGCTGGGCTCTATGAGGAGAATTGTGGCATCAGGATTGGTGGAAGATCTATTAACAATCTGCATTATGCAGATGACACAACCCTGCTTGCTGAAACCAAGGAGGACCTCATGCACTTGCTGCAGAGGGTCAAGGACTGCAGCCTTCAGTATGGACTGAGGCTCAATGTCAAGAAGACAAAGATTCTCACCACTGGACCAATTGGTAGCATCAGGATGGATGGTGAAGAGATTGAGATTGTTCACAGCTTCAGTTTGCTTGGCTCCACAGTCAACACTCTTGGCACCAGCAGTCGGGAAATCAAAAAGTGTATTGCGATGGGAAAGTCTGCTGTTAGGGACCTTTCTAACGTACTCAAGAGCAACGGTGTCTCTCTGGAGACTAAGGTGCACCTGATAAAGGCCATGGTCTTTGCAATCACTTGTTATGCATCAGAGAGTTGGACAATGACTAGGGAGGATAGAAGGAAAATTGATGCCTTTGAGCTGTGGTGCTGGAGAAGAGTATTGAATGTACCATGGACTGCCAAGAAAACAAACAGATTCATCCTGGAGAGGGTTAAACCAGGCTACTCCTTGGAGGCAAGGATTCTGGGGCTTTGTCTAACATACTTTGGGCATGTTGCCAGGAAGGATGGGTCCTTGGAGAGGGACATCATGCTTGGGAGGGTGGAGGGACGGTGCAGGAGGGGAAGGCCCTCTATGAGATGGATTGATTCGGTGACTGGGGTAATCGGGATGGGTAGGTCGGAAGCAGTGCAATTGGCACAGGATAGAGCAGGGTTTAGGGCTGTTGTACATACGGTCGCTATGGGTTGCAAACGACTCGACGGCACATAACAACAACAACAACAACAATTCCTTCTTGACTGTTTTATTCTAGTCATCAATTTTCATGAATACATCTTGATTGCATGTTTGTTTAATTTCAGACTGCAAGATTTGGTAAACTTTTCATCCTCTTTGGTTTTAGATGTAAGACCTTATATTTTTAATAATAGTTATATTAATGAGTCTTCTTTGTTTATTGTTGTTGTTATGTGCCATCAAGTCACCTGCAACTTATAGAGATCCTATGAACATTAGCTTGAAACCTGCCCAATTCTTGAGCCAGTCTCATCATCTCTGGCAGACCTAATTCCATTTCTCCAATCACGGAGTCAATCCATCTCATGCTGGGTCTTTCTCACCTGCTCTGTCCCTCCACTCTTCCAAGCATAATGTCGCTGTCTAAGGACTGACTGGTCCCTGCTGGCCATGTACTCAAAGCATGTGAGATGGAGCCTCAAAATCGTCTTCCATAGAGCAATCTGGTTTTACCCTCTCCAGGAAAGACTTGTTTATTCTCCTGGCAGTTCACAGCACCACAACTCAAAGGCATTGATCCTTCTTTTATCATTCTTAGTTATTATCTAACTCTTGGTTGCATAGTAAGTAATTGTGAAGCCCATGGCCTGTATCTGGTGCACCTTAGTCTCCTGACTGACATCACTGCTCTTCAGTACTGTAGAGAGGTCCCTGACAGCAGACTTTTCCATTGCAATTTGTTTTTTGATTTTCTGATTGCTGGTACCAAGGGTGTTGATTGTGGAACCAAGCAAGCCGAAGTTATCAACAGTTTCAATTTCTTCTCCGGCAATCATGAAGCTGCTAATTGGCCTAGTAGTGGGAATCTTTTTCTTTGATATTGAGCTTCAATCCATATTGAAGACTACAGCCCTTGACCTGCAGCAAATGCCTCATGTCCTCTTCAGTTTCAGTAAGCAAGTTTGTGTCATCTGCATAATTCTTCAGTTTCAGCAAGCAAGGTTGTATCATTTGCATAATGCAGGTTGTTGATGAGTCTTCCTCCAATCCTGATGACACATTCCTCCCCAGAAAGTCCAGCCTCCCGACTGATCTGTTCTGCATATAAATTGAAAAGCTATGGAGACAAGATGCATCTTGAATGCACACGTTCCCTGATCCTGAACCATACTGTGTTTCCCTGCTCTGTTCTCACTCTGCTTCCTGATATAGGTCCAAGGATTAGTTTCACATGAACACAATTAAGTCTTCTGGGATCCCATTCTTCTCAAGGTTAGCCACAATTTATTGTGATCCACACAGTCAAACGCCTTTTTGCAGATAGACATTCCTCTAGTACTCTCTGCTTTCAGGCAAGATCCATCTGACGTTGGCGGTGATCTCCCTAGTGCCATGGCCTCTTCTAGAACCTGCCTGCCTTTTTGGCCGTTCTCTGGTGATAAACTGTTCCTGTCATTTCTGGAAAATCTTCAGCAGGCTTTTGTTTGTGTGTGATACTAGTGATACCGGTCATCTTTATTTTTTTTTTTATAGAAATAAATATAGGTCTCTTCCAGTCATTTGGCCAGGTTGCTGTCCTTCAGATTTCTTGCCATAACCTGGTGAGCATGCCAGGGCGAATCTGTTTGCTGAAATATGTCAATTGGTATTCAATTGATCAAATAGGCTCTTGATCAAATGTTGTTTCGTGAAATTCTTCTGCATCAGCTAGTTCTTTCTGGTATAGTGCTTCTGTGTACTCCTTCCATCTTCTTTTGATGCTTCCTGGGTCATTCAATATTCTACCTTCAGTATCCTTAAGTATTGAAGTTTTTCAGTTATTTCTGATCAAGAAATACTAAGCAAGTTCATCCCATTTTTCTTTCTGAATCTAGCTCCTTGCATATTTCATTATAATACTTTGCTTTGTCTTCCTGTGCTGTCTTTTGAAATCTTCTATTCAGCTCCTTAACTTAATGATTTTTTCTTTTGCTTTGGCTTCTCAGAGCTCTAGTGCAATATTCAGACTCTCTTCCGACATCTATCTTGGTCTTGTATTTCTCATGTATTTGTAATGACTTTTTGTATTCTTCATGAATGATATTCTTGATATCCTCTCACAGCTCATCAGGTCTTTCTGTTCGTTAGTGCTCAAGGCTTCAAACCTGTTCCTGATGTGGTCTTTAAATGCTGGTGGGATAGACTCGAGGTCAAACTTTGGTTCTTGAGGATTTGATTTTCTTTAACTTCAGTTTGAACTTTCACACAAGTAGTTGATGATGTGGTCCACAAACATAACCTGGCCAAGTTTTCACAGTTGATATTGAGCTTCTCCAACTATTTTTTTCCATAGATGTAGGCAATCTGATTCCAGTGTAGACCATCAAGTGAAGTCCATGTGTATAGTTAACATTATGGATAATATCCTATCACTCACAATATTGTATTTCAGGATAGAACTTGAAATTGACTTTTTTACTATGAACACACCACCCCATCATAGAAAACCATATGAATATCTGATTCAAAGTGGCCAAGCTAGTCCATCTCATCTCACTAATGCCGAGTATGTTGATGTTGGTATGTTCCATTTAATTTTTCACAATTTCTAGTTTTCCAGCATTCAAGCTATGTATATCCCATGTTTCAACTATTTAAGGATGTTTGCCATTAGTTTTCCTCACCTTGACTGACTTCCAGTTTGGGCTCTTCCATTACTCCTATAATTATCTGCCTTCCTCTACTGTTCATAGGGTTTTCAGAGGCCTGCTATTTAAGGAGTAGATGGCCAATCCTGCTTCCTACTCTGCCTTAATCTGGGAGCTCTACTAAAACCAGTCCACCATGAGTAACTCTTATGGCATTTGACACAATAGTTTTCAGTATCACAGCAACCTGCAAGTTATCTCAGTACAGCAAATTGATAGACAGGTGCTGTACCAATTAGAACAATGTTCTCTCAAATACATAAAACTGACAATTTAATTTATAACTCTAATAGCAAATTGGTCTTCACACCAGGCCTTAAAAAGTTGGTTTTAAAAAGTTTTAAAAGTTGGTTGGTGTTGGAGAAGAGTACTGAATATCCCATGGACTGCCAAAAGAACAGAGAGATATGTTTTGTAGAAGGTGTAGGTAAAGTGAACCTTTGAGGCAAAATGATAAAACTTCATCTCACATACTTTGGGTATGTTGCTAGGAGTGGCTATTCCTAGTGAAAAAAGCATCGTGCTTGAAAAGGTGGAGTAATGGTGAAAAAGAGGAAGATCCTCAACCAGATGGAGTGACATAGTGACTGCAGCAATGGACTTGAATGTGTCAAAGATTGTGAAGATGGCACAGAATAAGATGGGGTTCATAGAGTAACTATAAGTCATGGTTGATTCAATGCATCTTTCAACAACAACAACAACAACAACAACATACTACTCATACAATTTCCTGTGTGTTTTTAAGTCTATTGCTGCTCTCACTACGTAATTTCACCTCGTCATGGGCCTTCTCTTTCTTTGATTCTCCAAAGTCCCTGCCAAAGTCTGGCCTCTCTGGTGACTGAAGGTCTAGACTCTTATTGGTGACTGGAGAGGACAACGCAATGTGAAGTTAACAAATATGTGACACTCATTAGGTTGTTGTTATTGTGAGGTACCATGCCATCAAACTGATTGCAACTCATAGCTACCCTGTGAACAATAATTCTGAACCTTGCCCTATCATACACCATCATAATGGTCTTCAATATGCTCAAACCATTGGTAGTCACTGTATCAGACCATGTCATTGAAGGTTATTCTCTCCTTCTCTGACCTTCTACCTTTCCCAGCATGATAGTAAGCACATACTGGCAGAGCTAAAAGAATTTTATAGCATTCCCTCCAGCAGTACAGAGGCAAGACCACCAGTTCAAGTGTCAGAGAGAGACCTGGCTTTTGTCAAGGCTGATAAAAGGCTGTGCTGAATAAAGAACTATATCCTGAGTGTTTCCAGACCTGGATCTTAATGTAGTGCTTCCTTAATTTGGGAACTCTGGTGGCATAGTTTCTAGCAAATTGCACCACTAATCCAAAGGCTGTTTGTCTCCACTGATTTGAATCCACCAGTGGCTCTGAAGGAGAAAAATGAGAATCTCCTCCCACTACCATTTATAGCCATTTATAGGGAAATCCTATGAAGGGTCAATAAGAACAAACTAGACAGCAGCACCTAGAGTCTGTTCCCCTAACAACACAATTGTTGTTGTTATGTGCCGTTGAGTCGCTTGCGACTCAGAGTGACTGTATGTACAACAGCCCTAAACTTTGCTCTCTCCTGTGTTACTGTCTCTGATGCACCCATCCCGATTACCCCAGTCACTGAATCAATCCACCTCATAGAGGGTCTTCCCCTCCTGCTGCTGCTCTCCACCCTACCAAGCATGATGTCCTTCTCCAAGGACCAGTCTCTCCTTATAACATGACCAAATTCTGTCAGAAAAGCCTCAGAATCCTTGTCTCCAAAGAGCAGCCTGGTTTAACCCTTTCTAGGATGAATCTGTTTGTTTTCCTAGCAGACCATGGTACCCTCAATGCTCTTCTCCAACACCACAGCTCAAAGGCATCAATTCTCCTTCTATCCTCCCTAGTCATTGTCCAACTCTCTGATGCATAACAAATGATTGCAAAGACCATGGCCTGTATCAGATACACCTTAGTCACCAGAGAAATACCATTGCTCTTCAGTACTTTAGAGAGGTCCCTAACAGCAGACTTTCCCATCGCAATATGTCTTTGAATTTCCTGGCTGCTGGTGCCAAGAATGTTGACTGTGGAGCCAAGCAAACTAAAGCTGTGAACAATCTCAATCTCGTCATCCATTCTGATGTTGCCAATTGGTCCAGTGATGAGAATCTTTGTCTTCTTGATATTGAACCTCAATCCATATTGAATGCTGCAGTCCTTGACCCTCTGCAGCAAGCTCTTCAGGTCCGCAAGCAGGCTTGTGTCATCTGCATATCACAGACTATTGCTAGATCTTCCACCAATCCTGATGCCGCATTTCTCCTCACAGAGCCCAGACTCCCAGATAATCTGCTCTGCATACAGGTTGAACAGGTATGGAGAAAGGACACATCACTGGCATACACCTTTCCCAATTTTGAACCATGCAGTGTTTCCTTGCTCTGTTCTGACAACTGCCTCTTGGTCCAATTATAGGTTTCACATTAGCATGATCAAGTTTTCTGGTATTCTCATTCTTCTCAGAGTCAGCCACAGTTTATGATCCACAAAATCAAACACCTTTGCATAATCAATGAAACACAGACAGACATTCCTCTGGTGCTCCCTGCTTTCAGCTAAGATCCATCTAACAATAGCTACAATATCCCTAGTACCATGACCTCTTCTAAACCCAGCCTGGACTTCTGGCAGTTCTCTGCTGATATGTTGTTCCAGTCACTTTTGGATAATCTTCATAATCATGAGTATTATCTGTGAATTCTGTGAGGCCACTGAAATGAATTATTGAACCCAAGGGAGAAGTAGAATTTTTCTTGCAGTAGAGAAGTGAGAAGAGACTGTTTATAGAATTGACAGAAAAGATATTGAACATTGGACACGCCTGACCTTATAGGAATTGGACTGTTGGTGATGTTGATGGGGATTCATTCCCTTATGAACTTATTAGAGGTCAGAGGTCACTGTCCTCATGTCAACCTAGATTTTGCATTGCAGTTTCTTCCTGACTAGATTCAGATTATGTGTTTTTTTGTCAGGACTATTAAAGAAATTACATATCCTTAGTATACCATGGAGGCACATGATATGAATATATCCATCATTTGTGATAATAATTGTTCTCATTAAAAAATCTCATGGAAAGAATAAACATGTACAAGTAAATGGTATGGTTATTGTGTGGTATGACCATATACATAACAAAATGTATCCTGTTGAACTTAAGAATGGAAGACTATTCTCAGGTAGTCCTCCTATCTCAGAGTGAGATTTACTGAAAAGTCTTAATTTAGAGAATGAGTCACACTGGCAAAAGACAGAAATGTTTAGGGACTTCAGTCTTTAAATAGAAACGGGAAAAGAGACATTACTAACTTCATTCAAAGCCAAAGGACAAGGGACTGCAGTAGAATCTCATAAAATTGGAGGTATTTAAAAGAAGAGGAAACTGGTGTTTCAGTCTTTGGCTGAATGACTACCTAGCAGATTGGCTGACTTCCTCCTACAATTCCAGAATGTAGTAGGAAAGAATCCATGTGTGTGATCATGCTCCTGGAGAAGTGTAGAAGGTGAATTCCTCACTTACATGAGGGTTTAAGAGTTTGCTACAAATAGATGATTCCAGGGACAATGGTTTTGTCAAGATCACTGCTTCATGGAACTAACTTGGCGAAAGAGGTTTCAGGATGCATCCAGCACAGACAGAACTTATTAAATGCAAGAGGCAGGTTATTAACCAAGTGCCATGGGAATAAGGAGGAGGGGGAAAGAACTTCGCCATGGAGACTCCTTTAGTTTCTTGAGATAAAAAATTGGTAGACTGATACCAGATGAACTGACAGCTTCTTCTCACTTGATTGTTACAGCTTTGCTGTTGTTCTTAGGGACCAATGGGTTGACTCTGACTCATAGGATACTTACAATAACAGAAGGAGGCACTGCCCAGGCCGACACCATCCTCACAACCGCTGCCATGTTGCCGCCACAGTGTCAATTAATCTCCTTGAGGATCTTTTCATCTCAGTGACATTCTCCATTTTCTAACATTTAAAATTCCATTTCTATTACTTGAACATGAAGCACAATTATGCCATTCTGAATTTCTTCTTTGCAATTAATGTAATCATATGACACATCAGTAATGCCAACCAGGAGTCTTATCACAAAATAGTATAAATTATCATATTTCTGTATACATTTGCAAATGTCTTATCAACATTCCAATCCTGTATATATTTTTTATTCAAAACATTCTGTTTTGAATTTTGGAAGGATTTGCTATCATCTAAACTTGATCAGTTTATATGGCTCTCTCTCTTACAGATGGAAACTCTGACTAAAATTGGTAAGATCAAATTCCACATGATCTGTTATCGAATAATGAAGTTCTTGGAGCTGACAAAACACATTCATAAGGTCATTTTCTCACACAAATATTGATAGAAAATTATAATCTACACACATATATAAACAAACAGATATATACATTCCATACAGAGCTCCAGTGGCCTAGTGGTAAGAAGCTGTGCTGCAATCTCAAAGGCACATGGTTCAAATCCACCAGCCACTCCATGGGAGAAGGATCACAATTGCCTCTTCTGCAATTTATTGATTCTGAAAACTTGCTTGAGTTTTGGATTGGTTTCAACTTGATGGCACACAACAACAACAAAAACATACTTTCTATAAGACCTTTTTCTCAAATATTATAGATCTATATCTCAAATATTTTATATATGAATATTTTTATATAAACACACTTCACACATATACACATTGTTGTTGTTGTTAGGCACCACTGAGTCAGCTCCGACTCACAGCAACTTTATCTACAACATAACAAAACAGTGTTCCCCCCATATGTATCAAGCAATGTAATATGATGGATAGACAGCCTCAATGCTGTTGAGTCGGGACTGACTCATAGCTGATCCTTCAGAGGATTTTCTGAGGCTGAAAATCCCATTGCCCATCTTTCTCCCTCAGAGAGCTTGATGGATTCAAACCAACAAAGAAGTTCAGCTTTGGTTTAGCAGTGCTACTCCCTATGGACTACACAATCAGAGCTTATAAGAGGAAAACTCCCAAAAATGAATGTTAGGAGAGGCTCTGAAAATTGTAGTAGAGTTCCAGGAAGCCAAATCAAAGGGAAGAAATGCCGAAGTAAACGAGCTGAGCAGAAGATTTCAAAGGGCAGCTTAAGAAGACAAAACAAGTTTTATAATGGATTGTACAGAGAGTTAGAATTGGAGAATTAAAAGGGGAAAGCTCTCTCAGCATTTCTCAAGGTGATAGAACTGAAAAACAAATTAAAGCCCAAAGTTGCAAAACTGAGAGATGCTATGAGAAAAATCTATTTATCCTTTAGTGACTATGTAAAAGCATTTGACTGAAAACAAATTATGACAACATTGAGAAGAATGGAGTACGTGGTTGAACACTTGCTATCTTGAAATGCTTTCACCTTTGAAGTTGTGTTTCATAAAGGAAGTAATATTTGGCAGTGGAGCATGAGCTGAGTAGTATCAAGTGGTTATGAAGATGATGAAAATGTCTATGTCATGACTGTGGCAGTAGTCACAAGACTATATAGACTGTCTCATAAGCACAGAATTCCAGCTGTTACACAATTCCCATAAATTCACTGATACCCAAAAAGTACAAGGTGAGAATGTTATATCTGTGACTGAGTAAGTGGTGACCCTGACATCTCCAAGAAAGTATGCTTTCTGGTCAAACCAGAACTTGCTTCCAATACAGAAAGAAGTAAATGGCATTTTAAGAAACAAAAATGACTACAGAACACAATACATTATAGTTCTTCTTAATCATGTATTTCTCTTTATTAACAAACCACTTATGCTGAAAATTATGACCTCAATGTAAAGAGACAGATAGGATAACCCATAATTCCTTTCCCTTCTATCACCAGTAGCCTGAAGACAGCTCTTAATTGAGAGGATAACAAGTAATATGAGGAAGAAAGCGTTAAGATAGATTTGTGTAATGCTTCCACTGCTCTGATAAGAACAAAGGACATATGCACACACAAGCAATAAAACACAAACTGTATGGTTTCAATGACTCCACATATGAGATGAATGCTCTTATATTTGCATTTAAGGCTAGAGTTTCACAATGTAAAGAGAAACAGTAAGATATAATAATTTGAATTTTTACCTTTTTCTTCTCTCAGAATGCTATTAAATAACAAAAAAACACTGTAGGAAGTCAAGAGAGAGAAAGAGATTATTATGAAGGGTCTTTAACATAATTTTATTCTGTGCTGGAACCTGCAAATTGTGTAGAGTATTGTCTCTAGGAGACCTCCAAGGCACATGACAAGGTTAGAAGGCACAGGAGTCTCGGTATTAGGGGGACAACCTGGGATGTCAGGGCACACTTGAGCTGGAGTCAGGGAGGAAGTAGACACAGACCTCAGGCAACATGACAAGCCTTCCTAACTCAAGGGAAGTGACCTATCCAGGTCAGAGTAGAATAGCTTCATAGGTTTTCTTAAGTTGCAACCTTAATAGAGAAAAGGGCCCCTATTTTGCAGTACTTAAATGCTCAGATGGTAATTGTAAACATGAAGTGGTTCGTACTCAACAGTTCTTCTGTGAAAGAACAATGTCATGGTCTATTTTCATTAAGATTGTTGTCATTATGTGCCATTGAGTCACTTGTGACTCATAGTGACCCTGTGTACAACAGCCCTAAGTCCTGCTCTATATCTTGCCAATTTTATTATCTCCGACACACCTATCCCCATTACCCCAGTGACTGAATCAATCCATCTCATAGAGTGTCTTCCTCTCCTGCTCTATCCCTCCACCCTCCCAAGCATGACATCCCTATCCAACGACTGATGCCGCCTTGCAACATGTCCAAGTATGTCAGACAGAGCTTCAGAATCCTTGTCTCAAGGAGCAGCCTGGTTTAAACCTCTCTAGGTTGAACCTGTACATTTTCTTAGCAGTCCATGGTATATTCAATACTCTTCTCCAACACCACAGCTCAAAGGCATCAATTCTCCTTCTATCATCCCTAGTCATTGTCCAGCTCTCTGATGCATAGCAAGTGATTGCAAAGACCATGGCCTGTATCAGGCACATCTTAGTCTCCAGATTGACATCATTGTTCTTCAGTACTTTGGAGAGGTCTCTGACCACCAGACTTTCCTAATGCAATTTTTCTTTTAATTTCCTGGCTGCTGGTACCAAGAGTGTTGATTGAGGAGCTAAGCAAACTGAAGCTGTTAGTAATCTCAGTCTCTTCACCATCTATCACGATGTTGCTCATTGGCCCAGTGGTGAACCATTAAGATTACAACGTCTGAAACTCTGTAAGGCAGTTCTACCCTATCCTGTAGTGCCTCCATGAGTTGAAATTGATTTGACAGCAATGGGGTTTATTGGTTTTGTTTTATTTTGGCTTTCTTTTTTTCCCCATTTGTTTTAGTGAGGAGAGGCTCTTTAGAGGACTAGATCACAAAGTCTTTCTCTGTGATGGTTAGTGAGCCTAGCCCTGAACCATTGTGCCACGCCACCATAGCTCCTTTTCAGAAGACCAGGAAACCATTAGCACTAATTTCTGCAGGAAGTGAAGTGATTACAGTAACTTTGATCAAATATTAGCAGCTGTTGGTCTCTGTGAGGAATGAAATAATGAGCTTCACATAGCATTCCTCTGCTGAGGGTTAAGGGACAGGTCTGGAACTGAAATGACTAACTTAGAGAACTGATCAAATAATAAAGGCCATGTTTGTGCTTAGGCAAGCTGGCGGCATAGTACGTGGTGAATTATAGCTGTTAATCCAAAGGTGGCACCTCTCTAGCGGTTCAAATCTACAAATGGCTCAATCTCCCCCTGTGCAATTTACAGTCTCAGAAAACCCCTGGAGGGTCAGCTATGAGCTGTCTTCATATCAATGACAACGAGTTTGAGGGTTTCGTTTTGTTTTATTTTTGTGGTTAATAAAAAGAAAATTGACTTGAGGTACAAATGAGCCTTGTGAGAGGCTGAATTGGTACCTTAAACCACCTGCCCTCTTATACTAGAATTTCAGAGAGCTCTTCTGGCAGTATGTCTTAGCACCAGTTGTCCCAGTTCTCACTTAGATTTACCTGTGTTTTGATGTCAAAGCTTTGTAAACTGGAAGCTCCCAGTGCTTTTCTGAGATTCTCTGGCTCTGCCTCTGTCATGTATGAACATAGCCATGCCTTGACCCAGCTGTGGTTCCCATCACTTACCTGCCTGCCTCACTGCTTTCTTTCTCCTTTTCTTTCCCTTTCCCTCTCCCCTTCCTTCACTTCTTTCCTCTCACTCTCTCTCTTCCCTTCCATCTCGTTTTCTCTCTTTGTATTGTTATTGTGGCTGTCAAGTACCACTGACTTGGAACCCACCCATGGCTGCCTTTCAGTAGATTTTTCAGAGGCAATAAATCACATGAGAGGAGACTGTCCATCTTCTCTAATGGAACAACTGGTGGATTCAAACTGCAAGCTTTTGCTTTTGGGGTTGCAGCTCAGCTTCTTACCATTCAGCCACTAGAGGCGTATTCATTAGATTTAGCAAATTAGATAGACTTAATGATTGGAATTAGACATAGAAAGAGTCTGAAGACCCTCAGAAGAAGCCTTGCTATAGAAGAAACTGGAAATTCTCATTACCGTGGATTTGAAAGCAACTCAAAACTGATATTCCATCAAGCTTCTGAAGCTGTAATCCAATGGGAGGATATTTCCCATCTTTCTCTCACAGAGTCTCTGGTGGATTCAAATCACCAGAGCTGGGGCTTCAGTTAGCAGTGTGCTAGCTTCAGGAGCTAGGACTATGCCACCAGAGATGCCATGTAAGTGAGGCAGGGTAGGTTATAGATTAAGTCAAGGAGGCCAACCACAAGTTATTTCTCTAAAGGCCCAGGTGCACCCTACAGCGTTGTTGTTGTTATGTGCCATCGAGTCACCTGCGACCCATAGTTACCCTATGTACAGCAGCTCTGAAGCCTGCCCTGTCTTGAGCCAGTCTAATTCCAACATACCAATCTCCATTGTCACAGTCACTGTATCAGTACATTTCATCTCGGATCTCCCTCTCCTATGCTGTCCCTCCACCCTTCTAAGCATGATGTCCTTCTACAAGGACCAGTCTCTCCTGGCCATATGTCCAAAGTATGTGAGACAAAGCTTCAAAATCCTAGCCTCCAAGGAGAAACTTGGTTTCACCCTCTCCAAGACAGACCTATTTGTTTTCTTGGCAGTCTATGGTATGTTCAAAATTCTTCACCAGTACCACAATTAGAAGGTATCGATTCTTCTTCTGTCATTCTTAGTCATCATCCTGTTCTCTGATGCATAGCAAGTAATTGCAAAAACATGGTCTGGATCAGGCACGCATTAATGTCCAGACAACATTGTTGTTTTTCAGTACTCTGGAAAGGTCCCTGACAGCAGATTTCCCAGTGCAATTCATCTTTTGATTTCCTGACTGCTAAAACTAAGAATGTTGATTGTGAAGCTGAGAAAGCTGTACTTGTTAACAACCTCAATCTCTTTTCCATCTGTAATGGTGCTGCCAATTGGCCCAGTAGTGAGAATCTTTGTCTTATTGATGTTGAACTTCAATCCCTATTGAAGACTATAGTCCTTGGTCTTCTGCTGCAAGTGCTTTAGGCCCTTTTCCTTTTCAGCAAGCAAGGTTGTGTCATCTGCATAATGTAGATTGTTGATATGTCTTCCTCCAATCCTGATGCCACAATAGGTAGCTCTAGTGGCTTAACAGTAAGGAATTGTGCTGCCAATTCAAAGGAGGTTGTTGTTTGGTGCCTTCGAGTTGTAGACCTCTCATAGTGACCCTATGAATGAAAGGCCTGAGCATTGTTCATAGGGTTTCCAGAGGCAAGCCATTTCAGAAATAGATGCCACTCCTGCTTCCAGGCTTGTTTTAGTCAGGAAGCTCCAGCAAACACTGTCCACCATGGGTAACCATTAGCTCGTTTGGCACATCAGCGTCCCAGTGTTCAGCATCACAGCAACCACGAGTTACCTCTGTACAGCAACACACAGACCAGTGCTATACCACCTAGAAGAATGTTTGACAGGAAAACAATTTGAACCTGGCCTGAGGGACACAGATTAAAATCATCCATCTTCGGCTTGGTAGCATAACTTTCTGTCCACTAGGCCAATGTAGCTGTCTCTTTGACGTCATTGTTATTGTTGTTTGGTGCCGTCAAGTCATAGACGACTTATAGCGACCCTATGAACTCAAAGGTATGTGGTTCAAATCCACCAGTTGCTGTGAAGAAGAAAGATGGGCAATCTTTTCCCATGCGATTGATTGCCTCTGGAAAACTTGCTAGAGGGCCAGCTATGGATCAGTTCCAGCTTGATGGTACACAACAACAACAACAGACATGTTCCTTCTTGATAAACTTTAAGAACAATTCCATTTTGAGTTCTCTTTAATTGCTTTCAGATGCCATGCCATGTGCAGAAGCAAGATATGACCTTTTAGGGGAGGCAGGAGTGAGCTGCTCACACAGAACAAAAGAATTAACCAGGAGCCATGAAGTAATGAAATATGTTGGAAGGAAAACACAGTGTTTGGGTTTCCTTGTCACATTCTCCTAGGACAAACTTCTTAGTGAGCTTCAGTTGCCGAGAGAATTGCCGTTTTAAACCCATGAGGACTTCCCAAGTCTGTTAGACTTAATTGATAAATGTGTAGTCATTGGTTTTTTCTCCCATGAAAAGAGTAAAGGTTAGAGGCAAGTCACATCAAGGAATCCTAAGCCAACAATCAGCCAATGAAAGCATTTTATAGCAAGCACAGAAGTGTTATGCTGTAAAAGCTACAGCTAAATTAAATATGTAAGTGGAATTATGTATCCCCGTATGGCACATTTAATACATAAAAAGCATAATAAATCTCATGAGTATTGGCAGAAATATCTTTACTTTTTTATATAAATGATATATTTGGGTAGATATGAAAATAGACAAATATTTTCCAGTAAAAGGTCATCTTTATGACCAATTACAATAGTTAAAGAGCATAGTATCAGGAGTCAAAACCCTGGGCTCCGAACTGGTTCTGAATTTGTATTAGCTGTGGACCTTGGAAAGTGGAAATAATAGCAGTACTGAACTCATAGGGCTGCTGAGATTTTTAAATGACTTATATACATAAGGTATTTAGTTCTACATCTTGCATATGGGAATTACCTAATATCAACCTTCATCATTATCACCCTGGTAGCATAGTGTTTAAATGTCAGACTGTGAGCAAATAAGGTTGGTGGTATGAATCCACTTGGAGAGAGATGGGCAGTCTTTTCCCACAAACATTTATAGCCTTGGAAGCCTGATGGAGGGTCACTATGAGTCAGAATTGACTTGAAAGTAGTCAGTATCATCATTATTGATTTCTAGTAACTGTGATTAACACATTGCACTGCTAACTAGAAGGCTGGTAGCTCCAGTCTACTAAGCTATTCCATGGGAGGAAGATGAGGCAATCTGCTCCTATAGAGATTTACACTCTTGGGAAATCTACAGCATAGTTCTGCTTGATCCTACAGGGTTGGTAAGAGTCAGAAGTGACTCGATGGCAGAGAGTCTGGATTTTGGTATAATTATGTATGCATAGTTATTGTTGTTTTTAGGTGCCATTGATTAGAATATGACTTCTAGAGACCCTGTGAACAACAGATCTGAACCCTGTCCTGTCCTGTACCATTCTTACCACCTTGACATGATTGACCCCATTGCTGCAATCTCTGTGTTAATCCATTTCATTGAGGGCTGTCCTCTCTTTTACTCACTCTCTACCTTTTTAAGTATGATCTCCTTCTCTAAGGAATAGTCTCTCCTAGCAACTTGCCCAAAGCATATGAGATGAAATTTCACCATCCTTGCCTCTAAGGATCACTCCAGCTGCCCTTTCTCCAAGAAACATGTTTGTTATTCTGGTTGTCCTCGGGATATGCAGCACTCTTTCCCCACACCATACCTCAAAGGCATAAATTCTCCTTCTCCTGTTTATTATCCATCTCTCAGATGCATAGCAAATGATTGAAAAGACCATGCCTTGAATCAGGTACACCTTAGTCTTCAAAATGACATCATTGCTCCTCAGTAATAAAGAGAGGTATCTGACTGCTGATATCTAGGGTATTGATTGTGGATCCAAGTAAGATGAAATTGTAGATAACTTCAATATTTTCTTCATTTATCAGGATGTTTCCTCTTGGTTCAGTGGTGAAAATTTTTGTTTTCTTGATGTTGAGATGCAATCCATACCAAAGTCAAATAGTCTTTGATTTTATGCAGCCAGTGCTTCAAGTCCTCACTTTCAGCAAGCAAGATTGTGTCATTTATGTAATACAAGTTGTTGATGAGTCTTCCTTCAATCCTGAAGCCACATTATTCTTTATAAGGTCCAGCCTCTTGAATAATTTGTTCAGTATACAGCTTGAGTAGGTATGGAGAAAGGAAACAAATCTAATTCACAAACATCTTTCTTAATTTTAAACCATGCAGTATTTCTTTCCTCTGTTTGGCTATCAGCTTCTTGATCTAGGTATAAGTTTTGCATGAACATAATTAAGTGTTCTGGGATTCTTGTTCTTCTCAATGCGAGCCATAGCTTGTGTGATCCAAACAGTCAAATGCCTTAGCATAGTCAATAAAGTACAAACAGACATTCTTCTGGTATTCTCTGCTTTCAAGCCAGGATCCACTGCATCAGGAATGATATCACAGGTGTCACAACCTCTTCTAAACTCATTCTAAACTTCTGGCAGCTGTTAATATACTGTTCTAGCCATTTTTGGATGATCTTCAGCAATATTTTACTTGCATATGATACTAAAGATATTGTTCAATAATTTCCTCATTCTATTGGATTTCTTTCCTTGGGAATGGAAAAAAATTTTTTATCCCTTTTGGGGGGCTGGCCAGGTAGCTATCTTCCAAATTTCCTGCTATATACTGGTGAGCATGTCAGGTGCTGTGTCTGTTACTTGAAACATGTCAATTGATATTCCATAGATAGAACCTTATTTTTTGCCAATCTCTATAATGCATCTTGCTTCCCTCATCATCATTGGTTCTTTATCATGTGCTACTTCTTGAAATATTTAAGTGTTAGCCAAATCTTTTCGGTATAGTGACTTTATGTATTTCCTCTATTGTCTTTTATTGCTTCCTGGATCATTCAAGATTTTGTCCATAGCATCTCTCAGTATTGTACCTAGAGGCTTGCATTTGTTTTTCAGTTCTTTCAGCTTGGAAAAAAGTTCTTCTCTGTTTATTCTCCAACACCAGCTCTTTGCACATTCTAATACTTTTCTATTATTACATAGAACATGCACAAAAACTAAAGTGGAAATTTAGAAACATTGGCAATGTTTCTAGGAAGCAACGGAAAGCTTCAACTACTATCTCCTATGTCATGAGACATGAAGAAATGTATTTTGCCCAGTTATCATTATTGAACATTTAGCTCAAGACCCAACGGATGGATATTGGTCAAAAGGAGGAAAACTGTGGAAAAGGACATCAAATCTTAAGGAAAAAAGACTTACTGGATCCACTGAAAAAAACCTCCAACAAAAACTATTTCAATAAGCTGTCTTTAAACAATAGCTTATCCCAATAAATGTTTACCTCGAGCCTTGTGCTCAATAAAGGATTGATGAGTTCTGACAACTGTTAATCTTAAAACCAAATGACAACTTTAAGAGGCAGAGGATCTAAATAGACAGTGATTAAACAATTTAGGTAGAGATAGTGACACAGTGTGAAATATGTAACTAATGTCACTCAACTGCGTATGCAAAAATTGTGAACAAATTGATGTTTGGTTGTGTATATTGCCACCAGAAACGAACAACTTCTTTTAAAAAGTAATGGAAGACTTTCAGAATTAAGACAAAATAAAAGAATTATGTTTATTTCTATTTGCTTTTGTAAAATTAACAAATCATTTCAAGATTGAAGTCATTTAAAGGAGTTTTGTGAGGCCAAGCGCAGGGTGCTAAATATCATATTCACTGAGCATCTCACTCTTTGAAGATCATAATTACTATCAAGTTGGCATTAAACCTGTTAAATAAGCCTGACGCAGCAGCCATACAATGCTTCTCAATGTCTTCATGTTTATTGGGGGGAAAATTCTCATAATTTATGGTACTCTAATTTGTGCCTTGTGCTTTAGATATTCTCCAAAACCAGTGCATCAAAATCCTAAAGTTTCCAGAATTCTCAGACATTAAGTTGCATCAGCCTGCCTAGGGCAGTGGCTGAAAGGTGGCGGAGGCAGGCAGAGAAAAATAGGAGAATGCTTTATAATAGTGAGCCATTATTCCCTTTGTCATATTTTGGTTTCTTTAAAATTGTTCAGTTGCATTTAAGTCCCCAAGAGCCATGAAAATTATGTTGAACAATAGCAGAGATTTGTGAAAAGATTCCTTAGATGACATTTGAGAAACACAAGCAGCCCTTGAACCTTTTTGCATCCAACGCTTCTGACAGCCTTTGTGTACTGCAGCCACCTGCAAGAGTTCTAAAATAGATGCTTTCATAAAACAGAGCATTTGCACAATTGATTTGTTAATATCATTCTCTTAATTACTTGACATCTGACCTAAATAGTGGTAACAAGATGATTTCAGCTCAAGAGAAAAAGGAGGGTTGAGGCTGCCATTCACATATTTTTGGCCACCACAAAAAAAAAAAAAGAGGAAGAAAGAAAAACAGTTACTGAGACAAAAAATTAAAAAGAAAACACTTTATGCTATCAGTTAGCCAGAGTGCCTATCAAGCTGAAGCTCACTAAATGACTACTTATTCCACCACTTCACTTTTCCTGACTACCAGTTTATATTTTCAACAATACAATGTGTTTCCTCACCACTTGAGGTGGTGGGAAAGGGTGGTGGGATCCTCAGAGGAAAATGTATATTTTACTGATTTTGTTTATGGAGATTTTTCAAAGCATGGAAGGGAAACATAGAAATAAATATTGGGTTAAAAAGCACACCCTTGGAAGTGGGGTGGAAAAACACTTGAAATAATGGAAATGTCATTAAAAGATAGAAATTATAGGTCTGAAATTCAAGTTAAATCAGTAATCTCTACTAATCAAACCAAGGCTCCCTGGGTGGGTCACGTCCCATCTGCTTCTACCCAAGACAAGGTTTTATTTCCTATTTGTCTTTCTCTTTTTTCAAACTGTCAGCACTGCAAAGCCAGTACAGCTGTGGGTGAAGCAGCTGTGTGCCATTCTGCCTCCCACATCGTCAACCAAATTGTCTGCTTAGTTTTTCTTTACAACTGGTACTGATGGGATAGAATGCCAAGGGCTGAGAACTGGTTTAGAGCAATTAACTCTGTGTTTATCATGTATCTCTCTCTGTGTGCCATTCTTAGCTGCTATCTAGTACCCGCCCCACGATGCTTGGCACTCTGATAGACAACAGAATGAAATGCTGCCTGATCCTTCGTTATCCCCATGATCTATTGTGAATTGGAATTCATAGGGTTTTCATTAACCTTAGAAATAGACAGCCAGGCCTTTCTTCCTAGTCTGCATCCATCTGGAAGCTGCACTGAAACTTGTTGAGCATCATGGCAACATACAAGTTTCCACTGATCTATATATACGTGGTGACTGTGAATAGGGTCCACTGGGTGGGAACTGAACCCAGGTCTCTTCTGTGGAAAATGAGGATGCTACCATTGCACCATCACCAAAGTTTTCTATCTGTCTGTGTGATCTTACTTTTACTAATCTATCCTTATAATTGTTTCTGTCCAGTTCAGTCATTACTAATGAGGTGAAATCAGAATGGATCCAAATTTGAGCCTTGTGGATGAACCTCAATGACAAGGAAAAAAATAACATATCAACACTCTGTTAGAAACCTTAGTCTCCGTTGAAAATAAGGGCAGTATGTGCACTGCATAACAACCAAATCTCTAGCAGCAGAATCTAAAACAATGGTGCCTGGTTCAAAGATGGCAGCCAACCCAGTCACTCTGAATGTGTATCTCTCTCCACAGTCCTGTCAATACTTAAACCTCCCATTTCGGGCTCCTGAAAGGCTCACTCTAACTCTTCCAAGTCTCTCATTCCAGGGTTTCAACTCATTGGCTTTTTAATGTCAGTTATCTTTCTAATTTACCTAAATTTTTAAAATTAAAGTTTGTTCCAATTAATTTTTGTCAGCTATGATTAAAACAGTTCAAACTATTTCAAACCTATTTGATAGTAATACACAAATAAATCACACTCATGATTCACTTTTGACTAGATTATTTCCTTAATATGCAGTTATAAGCATAACCATGAACTTAAAAACTATCCTCCCCTCTTTTTTTTTATACAGGAGGGACAGCTATACAGTACCACAATATGGAAGAATTACATTTAACAGTTTCCATACTTAGTCATAAGCGAATGAATGATATTTATATATAAGTTTTTATTTTCACTTCTGGTTATTTCTAACAGTTTATCTAGCAGTGGCATTGCTGGATAAAAAGCTATGAAAATTGTAAAGGGTTTTGATGCATAGTGCCACGTTTCTTTGTAAAAAGGCTCTAGGGGCATATGAGAGTCAACTACCGTTAACAACATCATCCCATGTGTGAAATAAACTTCCTTCCTTTCTTTCCTTCGTGTAATACACGAGCAGGAGCAGTAGTACACATGTAGTACACACAGCAGTGGCTCCTGACACAGCATCACTTGAAGTTCTTGTTACCAAGAAGGATCGCTGGTCCCCTCTCCCAGACACTCTGATGCAGTCACTGCGTTCTCACCTCAGGACTGGGTACTAGCAGGATCCCCAGAGGATATGAAAGGCAGAAACACAGGAGAGGCACAATTCCAGAGTTCAGGACAGGAGCAGAGACAGGTAAGGGGCTTACATATGTGTCTCTAAAGTAGAAACCTTGGACAAGTTTCTAGAATATTCCTTTGCTGTTCTTGTTGAGTGTTGTTGATTCCAAGTCAGAGTGACTCCCTGTGACAGGAGGGAACTGTTCTCATGGTGTTTTCTTGGCTATACTCTTTGACGAAATCAGATCACCAGACCACTCTCCCATGGAACCACTGGGTGGGTGTGAACTTCCAACTTTTTGGGTAGAGACTGAGAGCTTAACCTTTGCATAAACAATGATCCAAGTGTCTGTTTTATGAATCTAGAAAGCTAGAACCCCCAGGGATCTTGTGGGAGAAGGGGGGAGCCAAAGTATATGGTGTTGAAGGTAGGCATTAAAGCAAGGTCAAGGTCAATGAAAGCTTGCTAGTTAGGGACGCCTTCCTGAAGGAGATGAACTGGTCTCTGACATGGTATCTGAAGATTAATCTCCAAATGAGTATTCACATGTTTAGTATTTCTCCAATTTAGAAAAATCTTAATTTGGTCAAAGGATATTTGTATGAGTATGTGTAATCACACTCACAAGCATTAATAGGTTTTACCCTAAATTCATATATGTATAAATGACATTTCATAGGCAAGATGCTTATGAATAAATTCCTCTTACAAAACTTTAATTGTAGACAAATTGAAAATTCTTTTTAACTATTAGCCAACACACAGCTGCCTACCCCTTGAAGTAACCATTGCTTTTGGCTTTACGCTTATACTCCCATACCTCCTCCTCTATGTTGTTGTTAGGTAATGCCAAGTCAGAACCAACTCATAGCTGACTCTCTCGCAGACTTTCAGAGGCTAAAATGCACCCCAGCGAATTAATCTTTTTCTTCCAGAGTATCAACTAGATTTGAACTGAATGCCTTTGGGTTGGCAGTACAACCCCTAAGCCACAAAGAGCTCCCTCTTTCTGCACAGTTACATCCATATATCTGTCTGTGCAAAATATACATAATATCTTTAGGTATGGCCACATGTCATGTAAATAATATATACTGCTATGCACTGCTGTGCATCTTGCTGGGGTGGAGTGTTTTAGGCCCTTTGAAATGTAGTGTTTTCTAGATTTCAAGTTAATTATTTAAAAATGTTTTCCAAGTTGCTTTTTAACTGCACAGTTAATATGGGAGGACAGTCTCTGTGTTTAAAAACAAGTACATTTCAGATAAAGCTAAAATTCCCTTTGCCCATCACCACAATTTTAGACCTCTTTTCTGCTTCCAGAGGCGAGTCTTATCATTTCGAAAACATCACTGACAATGGCTGCATTTTATATTTCCTCTGTGTTTCCACGAAAGCCTCAACATCCAGTCGCGGTTTTTTCAAATAAAGAGGTTTGCTTGTTTATAAATTACCTTATTCAGTCTCCCTACCCCACATCCCACCCCTTGGACAAATACAGAAATGGATTAAATGCCTGATCTCAGGTCACACTGTGACCTTGACCTAAATCTTTTTTCAACCTTGGCTAATGTGCTCCACTTCACCAATTCATCTAACTTCTAGCAACTTCCACTCGAATGATTCAAACTGAGAGTGCCCTTCATATCTACTTCATTTGCAGGCCTGTGAAGGTCTCTCTTTCACCAAGATGTAGGGTTTAGTGAGGAAAGGAATAGACACCCAATGTCAAGCATTAGCTGGGTGAGAAACCACCCTGGGGGCAACTGAGAGCTGGGGAAAGCGTGGAGCTTTGGCTCACCCTGCAGAGACTGCTCCAACTCTGTGGATTCCTCAGTGGGACGAGATTCTCACTCTGAGGCCGAGCGTTTGAAAGGCCAGCTCCCCACCTTCAGCTTTCTAACGATGTCAGAGGCAGAAAGAGCACAGCTGGACTCTTGAATTTCAGGTTCAGTCCATTTCAGGGATAAACAGAAAAAGAAAAGAAAGGGGGAGAGGGAGGGGAAAAAAAAACCCCTTTGGCTCACAAAGTAAGAATCTTTGAAATGAAAGTTGTGCAGAGTAAATATAGAGGCCCACAATGGCGTGTCTGGAGCCGCATTTCAGAACACAAGGGCACTTCCACTCTGAAACGGAAAGTTGAGAGCCTTCATGCTCCTTAATTAAAACGCACCTCAGGACTCAGTGGGAGGCACTTGCACGGCCCCTACCTGAAGATGCCGATTTACAGAAAAACTTCCAGCCGTGGGATTCATACGAGGGACACGCTGGCAATTGTGAGTTCCTTTTAAAATCAGCTTCTGTCTGTCATACCTATGTAGTTACAAAATCAAAAGGGATAATAAAGTTCAATTGTATATTCACAGTTTGATATTTCTATTGACAGTCCTCACACAAAAACATGCCATTTCAGGAAACTCTGATTCTGCGTCCCTATCTGAAAGGAACTGAAAGCGCTCTCCCGGGTTGCAAATCCCCACCCCGCAAGCCCTCTAAATCTGAATCTATAAAGTGGCACCATCAAGGTTCAAAAGTGTCAAATTGGGCCTCCTCTCCCCAGGTTCTGTTTGTGATTCTATAATATCCCTCTGATGGTGAGGGAAAAAGGAAACCACCCAAGCCAGGGCTACAACTGAGTTAAAACCTCGGCTCCCGAGTGGAGAAGAACAGTTAACCCAACCATGCCCATATCTGGATGTGGTGTCAGCCACAGGCCCACACTGAGGTGGCAGACCAGGAACTAACTCCCTTTGTCTCTGCCCAGTTGCCCTCTCCTCACCCTACAGAGAGTCCCCATCAATTCTGAATGTTTTTTGCATTTCACAAATTTCCGTATTTTTCACCACTATGGGAATATTCTCTAGGGCAACCAGGAAACTGGCACGCAGGTGTCTCTCATCTTTAGAGAAGATTTTTCTGGGAAAATAGGGGCATGTGTTAGACTGGATTCAAAGCAAGCCAGTCTGTTCTTGTAATAGTGTATGGGACTAGGCTTACGCAAGAGCAGAGCACATCTGAATGAGAAAATTAAATGGAGGAGGGGGGGAACAGGTGCTCTTTTATAAAGGCTAAATTCCATATTTACCAAACTGATTTGCATGAGGCATGTTTTCAATGAAAATATTGCTAGTCATTTTGCTGCATTTGTGCAACAGAAACATAAGGATGGAAAAGAGGAGGGGAGCAGTTCTCAAGCTGTCTTCTTGTACCTACCCTAAGTTGACAGCTAAGCAGAACATTTGGGAGATCAGTTCTGAGAACTTCTGGCTTCCTGTTGCTTCATTAGCAGTGGCCTTGGGTTTCCTTTGACCCCATAGGTAATGGTTGTTATTGTGTGTGGACTTGGTCAGGATTCTCTGGGTTTGCATTTACTTATGAGGAAATGTAGCAGTTATGCAATGATGCTGTTATCCCTATGATGTGGTCCAATATGATCACCTTTGATCCAATATAAAATGGTTACAGCAGAATGCAAGACCCTTAAACCGGTCACAGAGCACAAATTAGATGCACAGAAATTTCCTCAGGGATGTGGTCTGCATTAAATATATAGGTAGGTTCTCTGGAAATGCCAGCTGGCTTTTTGCTCAGTCAGAATCCTGCATCTGGTTCATCATCTCTAGTTCCTTGAACTTGAATCAGCATCCTGCCTTTGAAGTCAATAATCTGACCTCAGATATGTCTGTTGACCTTGCAGTTACCTAAGTCAGGAGATACTCTGGGTCAGGAGGCCCACACATCAGGAACTTGCCAGTATTTATAAGCCTGGGAGGCATTTTTTTTTTTTTAGAGAAATGGCTCTCAATTTGGTTCTCTGGAAATCATTGCCTAAGATACCATGATACAGACTCTGAGTCAAGAGGCTGATGAGAATCTAGAAGGGACAGGAGAGGTTCTCTCTATTTACTATTCATTAACTGTACCCAAATGATCTCATTAAAGCTCCCTAAACCAACTGCTTCAAGATGGATCTAGCAATGGCTTTCTTAACTATGAAAGCAACTCCATTTTTCCTCACCTTTTCATCTCCAGAGTAATATATCATATGGTCATCTGACTCAAAATGTCCCATGTCAGTCCATCTCTGTCACCAGTGTCTGCTTACAACTGTTCCTCTTCCTTTGTATTTCCATACTTGAAAA
>NW_006399751.1:44542779-44590945 GCF_000299155.1 Elephantulus edwardii | reverse complement strand
TGCTTCAAGATGGATCTAGCAATGGCTTTCTTAACTATGAAAGCAACTCCATTTTTCCTCACCTTTTCATCTCCAGAATAATATATCATATGATCATCCAACTCAAAATGCCCCATGCCAGTACATCTCATCTCCCCAATGCCTAGTATGTCAATATTTATGCGTTCCATTCCTTCCTTAACAATATCTAATTTTCCTACATTAATGGTTCTCACATTCCATGTCCCAATCACTAGTGTCTGCTTACAACTATTCCTCTTTCTTTGTATCTCCATACCTGAAAGCTCAGCCTCAGTTGTCCTTTCTGTTATTTACATGTGTTCTGTTGTACATAGGGTTTTCGGAGGCCTGCTATTTCAGAAGTGGATGGCCAATCTTTCTTCCTAGTCTGTCTTAATCTGAATGTTCAGATTTAGAGAAATATCAGACAGACAAGCATTTTCTATAAAAGTGAAAGATATATCCATTACTGTGGAGTTAACCATTCGTATCAATGTTGTCCCTCTCCTTGGCACATGTGTCTTTACCCACTTATTTCCCTGCTCCACCATGTACCAGGCAAGATACCCATCCACTTCTACCCACTCCCTTCAACATCCATCTCCCATTGTCCCCCTCTGTGATCTGACAGCTTATATCTGAAGCTTCCTTGGCTTCCGTGATTCCAAATACATTGACTGCAGACAGTTTCTTATGATGTGACCAGTGTCTCTTAAGTTCAGTGGCAATGCTTCTGAGCGAAGGTGATATGTCCTGTACAGCTGGTGTGTAGATAGGGTTTTTTCCCTTGGCCCGAGGGCCACAGGCCCTTGGACCCAAACAGAGCAGACGCGCTGCAGCCTTGGGGACTCCACGTTTACCAGGAATGTGGTGGATGATTTCAAGACCCCTTCTGCCCTTCTGCTGTGCCTTTCAGATTTCCTTCCCTCCCCCCACCCCATGGGGCCTTACAATGAAATGTGTAAGGAGTTGGAGTTAGAAAATCAAAAGGGAACTTGCTCAGCATTTTTAAGCTCAAGGAACTGAAGAACAAATGCAAACCTTGAGTTGCTATAATCAAGCATGTGTTAGGCAGAATATTAAATGATCCAGGAAGTATTAAAAAAAGACGGAAAGAATATACTGAGTCACTGCATCAAAAGGAATTGGCAGAAACAGAAGAATTTCATGAAACAACATATGAGCAAGAGCCTATGGTGATGAAGGAAGAAGTTCAAGCTGCTTTGCAGGAAATAGCAAAAAATAAGGCCCCAGGAATAGATGGTATACCAATTGACATATTTCAGCTAACAGATGCTGCCCTGGATGTGCTCACTAAGTTGTGCCAAGAAATTTGGAGAATAACCACCTGGCCAACTGACTGGAAGGGATCTATATTTGTTTCTGTTCCAAAGAAGGGTGACCCAACAGAGTGTGGAAACTACAGAACAATCTCACTGATTTCACATGCAAGCAAGATTTTACTGAAGAGTATCCAAAAATGACTGGAACAGCACATCAGCAGAGAACTTCCAGAAGTCCAGGCTGGGTTTAGAAGGGGTCGTGGTACTAGGGATACTGTAGCTATTGTTAGATGGATCTTAGCCGAAAGCAGGGAGTACCAGAGGAATGTCTATCTGTGTTTCATTGACTACGCAAAGGCGTTTGACTGTGTGGATCATAACAAACTGTGGCTGACTCTGAGAAGAATGGGAATACCAGAACACTTGATCGTGCTAATGAGAAACCTATACTAGGACTAAGAGGCAGTCGTCAGAACAGAGCAAGGAAACACCACATGGTTCAAAATTGGGAAGGGTGTACGCCAGGGATGTGTCCTGTCTCCATACCTTTCAACTTGTAAGCAGAACAGATTATCCGGGAGTCTGGGCTCTGTGAGGAGAAATGTGGCGTCAAGATTGGTGGAAGATCTATCAACAATCTGCGATATGCAGATGATACAACCCTGCTTGCTAAAACTGAGGAGGACCTGAAGTGCTTGCTGCAGAGGGTCAAGGACTGCAGCCTCTAATATGGATTGAAGCTCAATGTCAAGAAGACAAAGATTCTCACCACTGGGCCAATTGGCAGCATTAGGATGGATGGTGAAGAGATTGAGATTGTTCACAGTTTTAGTTTGCTTGGCTCCACAGTCAACACTCTCGGCACCAGCAGCCAGAAAATTAGAAGACGTATTGCCATGGGAAAGTCTACTATTAGGGACCTCTCCAAAGTACTGAAGAGCAATGGTGTCTCTTTGGAGACTAAGGTGCATCTGATACAGGCCATGGTCTTTGCTATCACTTGTTATGCATCCGAGAGTTGGACAATGACTAAGGAGGATAGAAGGAAAATTGATGCCTTTGAGCTGTGGTGCTGGAGAAGAGTATTGAGGATACCATAGTCTGCTAGGAAAACAAACAGATTCATCCTGGAAAGGGTCAAACCGGGCTGCTCCTTGGAGGCAAGGATTCTAAGGCTCCGTCTAACATACTTTGGACATGTTGCAAGGAGGAACAGGTTCTTAGAGAGGGACATCATGCTTGGTAGGGTGGAGGGACAGTGCAGAAGGGGAAGGCACCCTATGAGGTGGATTGATTCAGTGACTGGGCTAATCAGGATGGGTGTGTCGGAGACGGTGCAATTGGCACTGGACAGAACAGAGTTTAGGGATTTTGTACATAGGGTCGCTATGAGTCGCAAGCCACTTGATGGCACATAACAACAGCAACAACAACAAACCAACTGCTGCTGAATTATTCCAATTCATGCAAAGTTAGTGGTCAAAGCATAACAGTGTTTCATATGGTTTTCAATGCTGGTCTTGGTTAAAGTTCTTGAGGGCTTCCTTCATGTATTGCTAGCAATTTTTCCTTAAGGCTGACAGTCTTTGAGATAATTGTATCACATGATTATCCTACAGATATGATATCGACAGGATCATATGATGGTAAAATGAATATAGGCCCCAACTCAGAGGCCTGGGTTTAGTTTGAGTCTAACACTCAAAGAACACTGGTGGCCTAGTGGCAAGAAGCTGCACTGCAATCCTGAGAGGATTTTTGCAAGAGAAATATGGGCAATCTCCTCCTGTGCAATTAGCAGCCTCTGAAAACCTGCCAAAGATTCAGCAATGGATCGGTTCTAACTCTATGGTACACAACAACAACAACATCCTAAGAAACCTAGGTTTCAGACTGACCCTCAAATTTCACGGTGAGAGGGCTGGACTCATATCTACTGGTTCCCAACTCTGGGAAAGCAGTTAAGACAATGGCTTTCCCAAAGTGCAGGGTAAGTGAAAAAACACTAGAAAATCACATAGCTCCTTGATAAGGGTCACCAGTTTTAGAAAGAACTGCTATTCTTTCAGTACTCAAAGGTTCAAATAAACAGCTCCTCTTGTGGAAAACACCATATTGGGTTGTATTTGCTTAGGCAAATGTCTTATTTAATTTCTCATTTTGGCAATTGAATATTTCTACTAAAGTAAATGCCAAAGCTTAAAATGGGCAAAGCTGACATTTGACAGAATTAGCACTTCCAAAGCTCTTCTCCATTAGTCTCTAACACTCTCCATAACTATCTATAAACTTTTAGCAACTAAATCATTTTCTAGAATTTCCCATATACACCCTGAAAGCCACTTGAGATCTGATTAGGAAAATATTCTAGCATGCTTGCACACACACACAATCATCTCAGGAATAATATCATCATAGATTGTACCATGTTCCCTCAAAGCTATAACCTAGTGTGAATAGACCCTGTTTGAAAATAGGGTCCTTTTATGTTCGTGAGGCTACCCAAGAGCAGGATGAGTCCTAAACCTAATCCCTTCTGAGTGATGTCTTATAAAAAGATCAGAAAAGACACCAACACACACAGGGAAGACAAAAAACACATGATGATGGAGGTATCAACTTCAAGGATTGCCAACAGTGACTGGAAGCTCCACCAGCTGCTTTGCAGAGGATGTGCAATCTCCTCCCATGTGATTAACCTACCAGGGGGTCAGCTGTGCTTCTGTTCTGACTCTACAGCCACAACAACAATAACAGCAACAAAGTATTTTAAGAGTATAACACAATTAGGAAAAGAGCTTCCATCTCTGTCTTCCAGGCACTAGTTTATCATGCCAAAAGCAACCTTAGGTATTATAATCTGTCTTTCTAGAAAGATTATGTGCATATACAATGAATGATATCTGCATAAAGATAGATATATTGCATAGAGATATTTTTTAAAGTAATTGAATCATATTTGATGACTATACTCCCCACTCCACTGTCCCAAGTCAAATTCAACTCATAATGAGGCTATGTCTGTTCAGAGTCCACCTGCCCCATCATATTTCCAAGGCTGTAAATCTTTATGGAATCAGATTGCTATATCTTTCTCCTTGAGAGTAATTAATGGTTTCTATCCATTGATCTTCTGGTTAGCAGTGGAGTGCTTTAACTACAGTGCCACCAGACACCCTAGGTGGCTGCACAGATGTGCAGTTTAACAGCCCTTTCACCATTCCCCTAGTTGTTAATGGATATAACAGCAACCAATGGGTACAAAGTAAAGCATCTGTTATAGGGAGAGTTTACTGCCTTCTCAAGAAGCTGAGAATTTCTGTTAAGCAATCTCAGTGTTCATAGTCTCCTGACACCAGTAAAATCTAGATCAGGACATGGCCCTCCACCCTAAATAGGGACAATACATGATGTCAATTGCCTACTGGAATCTTTCTCTGTTTAGGATCCCTTTTTACTTTTTATTATTACCTTTCCCCTACCTGTTCTCTCTACATGCTGCTTGACACACAGGGATGGTTATCCTGTTAGTATTTAATCCCTGGAGTGAATTACTTAAGTCTTCTCTTTCTAAAACAGAAGTGAGGTTGCTTGGAAGTGATCTAACATCACCCCGGGATTGTTGTCTAATTGCAGAGAACATTGACTGGTGATACATGCTGTTATCCTCATCCTTGCCCCATTTTATTGTGAGTCTTAGATGCCTTTTGATTTAAACAATGTTTGGTCTGTGCTCCACCTCAAGACAGCCTTTTTAAAAAACTGTGAATATGGCATATCAAAATACTATGCTCAGTGGTCAAGAGTTTAGAATCCAGACTCTGGAGTCAGACCACCTGAATTTGAATACTGACTTATCTTTTATTAGCTGTGTGACTTTGGGAAAGTTATCTAACCTTTTCCGAGCCTTTGTTTCCTCATCACTCTTACTGTTGATGTGGTTGCATTGATTCCAACTCACAGCTACCTTCTGTAACAGAGAGGAACTAATTTATAGGATTAGAACGAATCTGCAGGGTTTTCTTGAGTATAATCTTTATGGAACTAGACCATCAGGCCTTTCCCTGTGGAGCTACTGGGTGAGTTCAAACCACCAGCCTTTTGGTTACCAGCCATGTGTTTAATCATTGTGCCACCAGAGTTCCTTTCTTCATCACTAAAATTTGGGTCTTAATACTTCAAGTGATAAATGATGCAATTATTTAATATATCTGACAGATTTAGAAGAGTACCTGGAACATGACAGCTGATTTTCTTTCCTAGATTAGGTTTGCTTTTACTGGCAATAGTGCTCTACTCTATAGAAATATCAAATGCTTTCTTGATCGATATTTAGATTGCTTCCAGTCATTTGCTCTAGAAACAGTGCAACAACAGTTACCATTGTACATACATCCTAAAAGTAGAAAGAATTTCTGGAAGTAAATTTACTGAGTCTATTTTGTCTTATTTAAGTGTGTGATAGGCAATGTCAAACACCTCTACAACATGCTTCAAATTTATAATTTCAGCAAAAATATCCAGTTTGCTTAATTTTCTATCTTTTCCTCTCTACCTGAGAGCCAGCAAATGGTCTTTCAGAGTTTGTACCTCTGTAATATATTGATTGTTGTTATGTGCTATTGAGTTGAGAACAACACATAGCAATTCTAAGAACAACAGATCTGAACCCTGTCCTATACTATGCCATCCTCATCATCTCTGACATACTTGAGCCCATGGTTGCTGTCATGAGGTTAATCTAACTCATTGAGGGTCTTCTCTATCTTTCCAAGAATGATGTCTCTTTCCAAAAATATGCCCTCCTAACAAGCCCAAAATATACAAAACAAAGTTTTGCCATACTTGCCTCCAGTGAGCACTCTGGTCACACTTTCTCCAAGACATATCTGTTTGTTCTTATGAAGGAAGTGGAAAAAAAATTGAAGCACTATACCCATTTTTCTGTTGATCTTTTTCTCAGGGAGCTGTTTTTCAAAGAAGGGAGCTCTGAAGTTACACACTAAACTTTCTGTGAGAGACAGGCTCTGCCTCCTGACTGATCTCACTTAAAGTCTCATTAGCTTGTGCAAAAAGGTTTTCAGGATGGTAATTTTATTCGGAATGTTCAACAGTAACAAATTTGATCACTGCAAGGATCCGTTAACACTCATACAGCCTTGTCCGCCATGCTGGGGAATGAGAGTTTATTGCATAATAAAAATGTTCCCCTTCACTTGTGTTCGACACGTATTGAAAATTTTATGACTTCTTCTTAAATAGAATTATTGATAAATAACACACAATTCTTGACTGGGCTAATCTTAGATTGATGTGACTTATTTGATAAGTCAACACCATCAAGAAAGAAATCCTTGGCTCAATAGCTTGATTGTTCAAGAAGAGAAAGGAGATTCTGAATTTACTAACTTGGTCTACTATGAGGGGAAAATGGACAGAAGTTTTAGCCTTCTTAGACTTGCCCTTCCTGTCAAGGGGATAGAAGAATAGCTGGAACTGGGTTCCCTATGCATCACAGCAGGAAATTCTAGTGGCTTGGTGGTAAAGAGTTCCACTGCTAACTCAAAGGTGCACAGTTTGAATCCACCACCTGCTCCATGGAAGACAGACGGCCAATCTGCTCCTGTGTTATTTACAGCCTCTGAAAACCTGCTGGAAGGTCACTGATTCCAACTCAGAAATACATGGAAAACCCAGTATTTTTAGCTACCAAAAGTAAAGTTTGTACCATTTTACAATCCCACCAAGAATGTATGAGAGTTCCCACCTCTTTACATCCTTTCCAGCATTTATTGCTTGCTGCTCTAATAAATCTTGCCACTGCTACTGGGATGGCAACGTTTAGTAGGCCAGAAAGTCAGCATTTTCACAAAAAGTTGAACATAGAAACTTCGTATGACCCAGCTATTAAGAATATATCCCAAGAAATAGAACTGAGACACAAATGGAGATTTGTACACCAATGTTCATAGCAGCGTTATTCACAAGAAGGTTGTGGAAACACAACTAACCACAACTGAATGAACTAAGAAATTGTGGTACATTCCCACAATGGAATTCTATGTAGCAGTAAGGAGCAACAATTTTGAAAAATACTACGTAACTTGGGAGAGACTTAAGAGCATCCTGCTGGGTGAACTAACTCAGTCTTCTATGGATAAATATTGCATAAGACCATTATTGTAAAAATAGAAGGATAACTAGAAAACCTTTATGAAAACCCAAGGTGAGGGGACATGGTGGAATCTGAAGGATTAGGATGGGTAATGCAAAATCACAGGGCTGCACAGTTTTGTGGGTGGAGGGAGGGGGTGAAGGAAATGGGAAGATTTCAGATGAAAAGACAAGGGAATGATGGGCAAGGTCCAATGGTGATTCATTTTATAAAACATAATGCATGGGAATGACTGTATAAAACACAGTATGAATGATGAATAGTGTGAAACACACTGTATATGAACTTTGTAAGCAAACCAATATAAAATTTTTAAAAATTACAATTAACATAAATAGAAAAAAGAATTAAATTAGTTTGCACATGACAAACATGAAAGAAAGAAAAAAAGACAATAGTAACCACAACTTACACTGAGTCATACATTCCCTGAGAATTGGAAAATTTCAAGTTCAATTAGTAATGTCAGTGTAAACTGTGCTATCCTCATAGACACCCAGTTCACTGGCAAGTGCCTGAGGCTGGGTCCCCAGGCTGATTTGCAATGAGTGGTATGCTCTCCTGTTTGCTGTTTGAGTGATTAAATATTCGCATAGTCTGTGGTCCCATCATGTGAGATTATACAGAATATGAAAGTCCCTGCCCTCAGTAATCAGGTGGTCAGATGTAAGTCTTCAGTGTATTTATAACATGGGCTTTCTTCAAGAGTGATGTACAGTTGCCTGTCACTAGGTGCAGCTCTAACTCAACAGCAATAAAATGCATCATAGTCAAGGAAAAGGAAAACTTGATGATGCAAGCACAGCCAAAGGTGTCTCAAAAGGAAGTCCTGAATACCTAACTCCTAAAACACATCCACTAAAAACCCTAACGAACGCAGCTCTACCCTGACACACACGAGGTCCTCATGGGTTGACATCAACAAGACGGCAACTGCTAATGAGCATGTACCAAAGAAACTGCAGCACGATGACTCCTTTGTAACCTCACTGACCCAGGACAAGTACTGGTGTCATTATGTGCCATCAAGTAAAGTGCAACTCATAGAGACTCCGTCAACAAAGATCTGAATCTTATGTACACCTGTCCTACTCTATCCCATGTCCTCCTCATGACTCAGGCACTCTCCAGCCCTTTGCTATAGTTACGATGCCAATTCATTTCACTAAGAGTGCTCCTGTCTTTCTCTGACCATACACATTTCCCCTCTAATATTTATCAAGATAACCCCAAAAGCTATCATTTTAAATAAACCTACAAATGAGGCTGAGGCAAGTGGTTAAAAGGCATAGTGGACAATTAAAGCCTAGTGGGTAAGGAGTTGGGCTGCCAACTCAAAAGCAGGTGGTTTGACTCTACTAACTGAGTGAGAAAGATGAACAATCTCCCCCTCTGTGACTTACAGTCTCTAGAGGGTCAGCTATGAGTTGGTTCTGACTTGATGGTACTTAACAACAAGAACAATGCTATTTTAGGATTATTGTTGTTGTTATGTGCCACTGAGTTGCTTGCGACTTATAGTAACCCTATGTGCAACAGCCCTGAACCCTGCTCTATCTTGATCCAACCTCATTGTCTCTGACACATCTACCACCATTACCCCAGTCACTGAGTTAATCCAGCTCATTGAAGGTCTTCATCTCTTGTGCTGTCCCTCCACCCTCCCAAGTGTGATGCATCTCTTCAAGGACTGGTCTCTCCTTGCAACATGCCCAAAGTATGTAAGACAGAGAGAGCTTCAATATCTTTGACTCCAAGGAGCAGCTTAATTTCATGTTCTCCAGGGCAAACCTATTTGGTCTCCTGGCCGTTTATGGTATTTTCCATATTCTTTTCTAGTACCACAGCTCAAAGGCACCAATTCTCCTTTTATTATCCCTGACTCATAGCGACCCTATGCACAAGCCCTAAACCCTGCTCTATCCTGCGCCAACCGCACCGCCTCTGACACACCCATCCCGATTACCCCAGTCACCGAATCAATCCATCTCATAGAGGGTCTTCCCCTCCTGTGCTGTCCCTCCACCCTCCCAAGCATGATGTCCCTCTCCAGGGACCCGTCCCTCCTGGCAACATGTCCAAAGTATGTCAGACGAAGCCCCAGAATCCTTGCCTCCAAGGAGTAGCTTGGTTTAATCCTTTCCAAGATGAATCTGTTTGTTTTCCTGGCAGTCCATGGTACATTCAGTACCCTTCTCCAGCACCACAGCTCGAAAGCATCCACTCTCCTTCTGTCCTCCCTAGTCATTGTCCAACTCTCTGATACATAACACGTGATTGCAAATACCATGGCCGGTGTCAGGCGCACCTTAGTCTCCAGAGAGACACTGTTGCTCCTGAGTACCTTTGAGAGGTCCCTAACAGCAGACTTTCCCATCGCGATACGCTTTTTGATTTCCCTACTGCTGGTACCAAGAGTGTTGACTGTGGAGCCGAGCAAACTGAAGCTGTGAACAACCTCAATCTCTTCGTCATCCATCCTGACGCTGCTAATTGGTCCAGTGGCGAGAATCTTTGTCTTCTTGACATTGAGCCTTAGTCCATACTGAAGGCTGCAGTCCTTGACCCTTTGCAGCAAGTGCATGAGGTCCTCCTCAGTTTCAGCAAGCAGGGTTGTGTCATCTGCATAACGGAGATTGTTAATAGATCTTTCACCAATCCTGATGCCACAATTCTCCTCATAGAGCCCAGCCTCTTGGATAATCTGCTCTGCATATATGTTGAAAAGGTATGGAGACAGGATGCATCCCTGGCGTACACCCTTCCCAATTTTGAACCATGCAGTGTTACCCTGCTCTGTTCTGACTACTGCCTCTTGGTCCAAGTATAGGTTTCGTATTAGCACAATTAAATGTTCTGGGATTCCCAGTCTTCTCAGAGTCAGCCACAGTTTGTTATGATCCACACAGTCAAATGCCTTTGCATAATCAATGAAACACAGATAGACATTCTTCTGGTATTCTCTGCTTTCAGCCAAGATCCATCTAACATCAGCAACAATATCCCTAGTACCACGACCCCTTCTAAAACCAGCCTGGACTTCCGGCAGTTCTCTGCTGATGTGCTGGTCTAATCGTTTTTGGATGATCTTCAGCAGAATCTTGCTTGCATGTGAAATCAATGACACTGTTCTGTAGTTTCCACACTCAGTTGGGTCACCTTTCTTTGGATATCCAAGAACATGGAACAACTGTTTTTAAAGAAATTTATGCAAAGGCTGAGCAAATTCCATCTGCAAAGCTCATCCTTTTACCCTTTAACCACAGATAACTCTTTTTTCCTGAATGAGTGTGTGAAACCTTGGGATGCACACATCTGGTTTTTTCCCCCTCAGTATGTACATGGACTTCATTGCATATCTAAGAACATTGAAAATAATAAGTATTTGTTCTCTGATTATGTCAAATCACAGTATTACTCTTAAATATCTGTGAAAACACTTGGCCTGGCTATAGCTTTTCCAATATAGCTTTTCACCCAGTCTATTCCAAAGGCATTAACACTGTCAGAATGAGATTCCAAGAACTCCTTTGCAGTGAGGCCCAAGAAAAGGGAAGTTGAGCTTTCAGTAGAAAGCTTTATCCGATTCATTCCATTATGAACTCTCTCTTGGACAGAGAGAAACAGTTTGTGCTCCCAGGTAAGTGGTAAGTTTTCTGCTAGTTTATTTCATCATCTGCCTTCCACCACTTGCCTTTGGCTGTTGTTGTTGTTATGTGCCATCAAGTCGCCTGCAACTCATTGTAATTCTATCCTCATAGTAATTCTATCCTAAGCCAGTCTCACTGACTCTAACACACATAATCCCATTGCCCCAGTTACCATGTCAATCCATTTCACACAGGGTCTTTATCTCCTACTGTGTATCCCCACCCTTCCTAGCATCATGTCCTTTTCCAAGGATCAGTCCCTCCTGGCCACATGCCCCAAGTATGTGAAATGGAGCTCCAAGATCCTCGTCTTCAAGGAAAAACTTGGTTTCACCCTCTCCATGACAAACCTATTTGTTCTCCTGGTAGTCCACAGTATGTTAAATACTCTTCTCCAGCACCACAGCTCAAAAGCATCTTCTTCTGTCATCCTTAGTCACTGTCCCGCTTTCTGATGCATAGCAAGTAACTGCAAAGACAATGGCCTGAATCAGGTGCACATTAGTCTCTAGAATGACATCATTGCTCTTTACCACTTTGGAGAGGCTCCTGACAGCAGACTTCCTCAATGCAACTCCTCTTTTGATTTCCTGACTGATTGTGGAGGCAAGCACATGCCTTTAGTACATCTTTATATTACAACCATGACAAATATTAGAAGCATTTGCCTCATTGATTACAGTGTGAAGAGATGCTGCTTTCTGGTTCTTAAAAAACAAAACCAGAACATAAGGTAGTCTGCTACTTCTTGTTCCTAACACTTCTTTTCTCTTGATCTAACTTAGGACACTGAGTGGTGATTATAATTACTTTATAGCACAATGGAATAGATTATTATAACAGAAGAAAATGTTCCAAAAGAGTATTTACTTAAATGCATCAAAGCACTCTTTATCCAAGTTGGCTAACTTAAATGAAGAATTGTTTGCAGTGCATCCTCTGTCATTTGTTAAATGTCTTTCTTGAACTTCCATTGTCTCATATGTCAAAAGGAAATTATGGTAAAATTATCTGAGTCACCTCCTCTGGATCAAATGCCCACTTAGTACTATATCTTGGGCTTACCCTGAGTTGGAGCTGTCAAACCACCCCAGATCTTCTTTTAACAAGTATATATTAGTTTCCTCGGGCTGCTGTAACAAAATACCAAAAAGTGGGTAGCTTATAAGAACAGACATTTATTGTATCACATTTTGAAGACTAAGAGTCCAAAATTAGGGTATCAGCCATGTTGAGGTCTTCTGAGCATTGATGAAGAATCTGTTCCTTGCTTCTCTCCTCATTTCTAGTGATCCTGGGCACTTCTTGATTTATACATGTTAATGGATTCCAAATGACGCCTTTGAGTTGTGGTGCTGGAGACGAGTATTGAACATAACATGGACCACCAAGAGAACAAATAGGTCTGTCTTGAAGAGGGTGAAACCAAGTTTCTCTTCAGTGACAAGGATTTTGAAGCTCCATTTCACATACTTTGGGCACATGGCCAGGAGGGACCGATTCTTGGAGAAGGACATCATGCTCGGAAGGGTGAAGGGACAGTGTAAAAGAGGAAGATCCCGGATGAGATGGATTGATACAGTAACTAGGGCAATGGGGGTGGGTGTGTCAGAGCCAGCGAGAGGCTCAGGACAGGGCAGGCATCAGAGCTGTTGTACATAGGGTCGCTATTAGTTGCAGGCAGCTTGATGGCACACGATAACAACAACAACAGATTCCAAATCCCTGACACCAGTTTTACATAGTCATCTTCCCTCTATATGTCTTGTTTCTTATCCCTTATAAAAACACAACTTCAGGGGTGGGGGCTGTATAATTTGATGGGTAGAGGGAGGTTTGGTGGGTAAAGGAAATGAAAAAGATGTAGGGTGAAAAGCAATGGATATGAACTTTAAAAACAAACCAGTAAAATAAAAATTTTATTTTAAAAAACCCAACAACCCCAAATAAAACAACTAAAAAAAAACACACACAAAACAAACACCCCACCAAACTTCATTTTTTAAAGGATATCACCTATATTGCCTTTGAATTGTGGTGTTGGCATAGTGCTAAATATCACATAGGCTCCCAAAAGAGTAAGAGAGTCTGTCTTGGAGGAAGTACAATCAAGATGCACCATAGAAACAAGGATGTAAAATTTGTCTCACATATTTTGGGCATGTTGTCAGGAGGGGCCAATTTTTCAAAGAAGACCTCGTTCTGGGAAAGGCGGAGTGCAAAGAAAGAGAGGAATACCCTTAAGGAGAGGGTTGACACAGTGACCGTAACAATGGGCTCAAGCATGTCTGAGCAAGAGGACGGTGTGGTCTAGGGCAAGTTCTGATCTGCTACTCCTATAGAAGTTTGCTATGAATCATAGTTGGCTTGATGGCGTGTAACAACAAAAACTATTTTTGTTGGTTCAGAACCTACTATGCTATCACATGACTTCATGCAAACTTAACTAAATTTACCTTCAAAGACCCATTTTAAATAAAATCACATCCACAGGTACTGGGGCTTCAACATGTCCTTTTTTGGGGACAGAATTAATTTCATGACAAAGAAACTGAGTACTTCTGAGAACAATAGATGTATGTAGGTACCCACCCTGAATATATATACATTCCTACTGAATCCACGACAGACTTTGCAAGAGCCCATATTAAGTCCTTCAGCATTTGCATCTCCTTCTGTATCTGTAGAGTCCATTTTAATTCTTACAGCCTGGCACTGTGTGCATTTTCTGGTGCATTCCTAGACCTTTGGCTATATTTAAATATAAAAAAGGAATTGGTATGAACAAGAAAAAAAACAAGTAAGATTATTAGAGAGGGACTATAGGCTCTGTGAGAAAAATGTCAACATTTACAGGATTTGATCTGGATAAAAGTAAAAATCTGAGTGATTCTGTGCTCCCAGAATTTCACCTTTTCTCTGCTTAGAGATGGTCAAAGAGACCTCACAGGGAAGATAGGGCTTGGGATGGAGTCTAAAGGATTGGTAAGAATCAGAAACAAAATCAACAGGGCCTTCTAGGTAAAAGAAACATGTACAGTGATCAAAATAGTATAGTTTTGTGAGTATGGAATAGACACAGGTGGCTAGAGAAGACAGCTTCTGAAGAGAAGTAGGAGAGAAGGCTTGGAAGGTGGACAGATTTGAAGAGCACTTGGGGGTCCGAGAATGCCACACTGGCATGTGTAATATATCCGTGGACGCAGGGCTTCTCTGAAGGTTTTTGAGGAGTGTAGTATGAGCAAAGTGCTGCTCTGAGCAGGTGAATCCAGTGATAGACTAAAGTATGAACTAGACCAAAGAGACCAGAGGCAGAAAGACTAGTCCAGGCATCAAGGCTATAGCAGTTGCATTAGAAAGGAAGAGGTGAATCTGAGAGTTCTGTGGTGGGCATGGTACAGTTCCCTGTGTACCATCCTCACTTCTTCCTTTATGGACTGTTCTGTCCTCAGCCCAGTGTCCACAGGCTTGCAATATGGGCACAAGAAACAGATAGGCTAAGTGGGAAAAGACAGGCAACGTTTGCCTCATTCCTGGCTTACTGGCCTTGTAGTCTGAGCTACCATGGAAGAAGGCCAACTGCCTGAAGGCCAGCATACAGTGAGGAAGTTCAAACAGTCTACATGGACAGACCACAAGCAGAAACCTACAACCACAAGAAGACAATAGAGCCTTTGGTGTTCCAGACTTCCCCTGCCCCAACACCAGCCACTGTCTGAGGCTCTGCCTGAATTACTATCCATAGAAACAATGGGAGGTATGAAATTGACTGTAGCTGTATCAAACTATTGAATTTTAGGGTTATATGACACTCAACAATAAGACAACTGATCTGGTCAATGGATGGAGTTTTAGCTACTACGAAATCTTTTGATACATTGAAAATTTCCAAGTCTCTAAACCTTTGTGAATCTATCAGCTACTCCAAGAGATAGAGGTGGGGAAACTCCTCTTGTGCCATTTATAGCCTCTGAAAACCCACTTGGAGTGTCAGCTATGAGCAATTTCCAATTCAATGGCAATGGGTTGGAGGATATTTTCCCCTCCTTAGACCTTTGTTAAGGATCTCTGTTAATAGGTACAATGGTTAAATGCTGTGCTGCTATCCAAGAGGTCAGTGGTTCAAACCCACCAACCATTCTGTGGAAGAAAATACCTGACAGTGTGCTCCCACAGGTAACTCTGTGGTCATTGCTCTTCTGTCCTATTGGGTAACTATGTGTTGGAAATGACTCCCAGGCAAAACAAGAAGCATATGTATTGATATTGCCATAGGTCAGAATCAACTCAACAGCAATTAGTTAAGGGGTTTTTTTAGACCTATTTTGCTAACTCCAGAATGGACTGTCCTGATCCAAGCCAAAGAACAAATGTATCCTATTATCTCACAATGACAGCTTGAATACTATGGCAACTATAGTATGACATTCTACTTCCAAAAGGGGAATATGCAACATAGATTAAACCTGTATTGAAATATATGTATTCAGGTAATCAGCAGAACTCAAACACTATTGCAAATTAGCAGAACTCACACATTAATATAAAGAAAGTCACTAAATTTTAAAAAATCATTCTCTCTAACAAAGACAGGGAGGAAAAGAATTATTTCTAATATTAGCTTTAACAACTAAAAATATAAAACTGTCACATATATACCAACGCCAGGCTTGTTATAGTCTTAATTTTCCAATAACAATGAAGAATGTTTGACAGTGCACAGATTAGGAACTGAATAAATGTTCCAGTAAGATTGCATTATGTAGCTTTTGTAACTCACTGTGGTGGAATACTGCATTTTCCTGACACTGAAAAGAGCGTGAAATGTAGATATTATTATTATATATAGAATTATTGCAATATCTAGAAGCACATTTCCAAATATAAGTGCTGTACTATAAACATAAATCATTCAACTACAGTGTGATTATGTTGAAATAATACAACATGGATGTAAATGAAGAGAAATTATATTAAACTGTCTTTTCCAGCTGCAAGATTTAAAATTCTACTGCAATGATCAGAATTATAATTTGAAAACTGAGTAAATACTGTGGCAATAGTTTTAACCCAAGAAAAGCACCAATTTATTTGAAACTGAATTTGTAGACACACGTTCTTATTCATCTCACCAGGCGCTTCCTGATCACCACACAAAATAGTCATATCACTAGCAGGAATGAGGTAGGATGGTAGCTCAAATAGGAGATACAATTTCAATCTGGAAAGCTGGTTAAAATGAGAAAGTAATGCCTTTTTAAATAAAGTTTCTAAATAAGAGGTAAAATATAAAGGTCCCACAATACAATATTATCCTCAGTCTACAGATAATTAGGAAGCAACAGTAGCTTACATGTCAAATATATAGATTTTCTACATTTTTTCAAAGTAGTGAGCTTCATACCCTTCAGCCCCACCACAGCTGTCCAACCTCAAACAGGCCCCATACTACTAATGGTGAAATAGACTAGGGAAGCATGAAAACTGCTTCTTGGTGTGAAGGGATCAAGATTGGAAACCAGCAGGGCCAGTCCACTGATTCCTTAAGGGCAGTTACAGTTGCCAAAGCAGTTTTCCCAGTTTGTGACAGTGAGAAGTGGCATGAAACAGAAGTTTGGGAGTGAGGAGGAAAGGAGAGACAATGATATCAAATAGGGTGGGGGTGGGGTGGAGTAACTATAATCTTCTTGATCTTATTGAGGGAATTCCAGTGACATTGTAATGAGTTGTGCTGCTAATCCAAAGCCTATGTGTCTCCAGTGGTTCAAGTCCACCAGGGGCTTCAAGGGAGAAAGATACAAAGTCTCCTCTCCTATGATTTAGAGCTTCAGAAATCCAATGGAGGGTTGCTATGGGTCTGACCTGACTAGATGACAGTTGTTGTTGTGGTGTGCCATCAAGTTGCTTGTGACTCATAGCGAGCGACTCTATGTAACAGCCCCGAAACGTGCTGTATCCTGTGCCAACATTATTGTCTCTGACATGCCGACCCTCATTGCCCCAGTCACTGAATCTATCTCATTGAGGGTCTTCCTCTCCTGTGCTATCCCTCCATCCCAAGCATGATGTCCCTCTCCAAGGATAGATCCCTCCTTGCAACATGCCCAAAGTATGTCAGATGAAGCCTCTGGATCCTTGCCTCCAAGAAGCAGCTTGGTTTCACCCTCTCCAAGACGAACCTGTTTGTTCTCCTGGAAGTCCATGGTATATGTGGATCACAGCCAGTTATGGTTAACATTGAGAAGAATGGGAGTCCTACAACACTTAATTGTGCTCATATGAAACCTGGACCTAGATAAGAAGTTGTCTGAAGAGAGCAAGGTAATACTGTTGTTGTTGTTACGTGCCATCGAGTCACCTGCGACCCATAGCTACCCCATGTACAGCAGCTCTGAACCCTGCCCTGTCCTGAGCCATTTTCACTGATTCCGACACACTTACCCCTGCTGACCCAGTTACTCTATCAGTTCATCTCATCAGGGGTCTTCCTCTCCTGCTCTGTCAATCCACCCTTCCAAGCATGATGGCCTTCTCTAAGAACCCATCTCTCCTGTCCATGTGCCCAAAAGTATGTGAGACAGAGCTTCAAAATTTTAGCCTCCAAGGAGAAACTTGATTTCACCCTCTTTAAGAAAACAGGCCTATTAGTTTTCTTGGTGGTCCATGGTATGTTCAAAACTCTTATTCAGCACCACAATTCAAAGGAATCGATTCTTCTTCTGTCATCCTTAATCATTGTCCAGCTCTCTGATGGACAGCAAGTAATTGTGAAGATCATGGCCTGGATTAGGCACACCTTAGTGTCTAGATTGACATTGTTGCTTTTCAGTAGTCTGGAGAGGTCCCTGACAGAAGATTTTCCCAATGCAATTCATCTTTTGATTTCTTGATTGCTGGTGCCAAGAGTGTTGATTGTGGAGCTGAGCAAGCTGTAATTGTTAACAACCTCAATCTCTTCTCCATTTATCATGGTGCTGCCAATTGGCCCAGTGGTAAAAATCTTTGTCTTCCTGATGGTGAGCTTCAATCCATATTGAAGACTATAGTCCTTGACCTTCTACAGCAAATGTTCCAGGTTTTCTTTAGTTTTAACAAGCAAGGTTGTGTCATCTGCATAACTTGGGTTGTTGATGAGTTTTCCTCTAATCCTGATGCCACATTCTCCTCATAAAGCTCTGATTCCCAAATTATAACGGTTTAAAATCAAGAAAGGTATGTATCCAAGGCTGTATCCTTTCTTCAAAGCTATTCAACCTGTATGCTGAACAAATAATTCAGAAAGATGGACTTTATGAAGAAGAATGTGGCACCAGGATTGGTGGAAGACTTATCAACAATCTGTTTTATGCATATGACACAACTTTGCTTGCTGAGAGGAAGACTTGAAGTATTTGCTGCAGAAGGTCAAGGACTGCAGCCTTCAATATGGCTTGCATCTTAACCTCAAGAAAACAAAAATCCTCACCACTGGGTCAATTGGCAACATCATAACAGATGGAGAAAAGATTGACGTTATCAATGATTTCATCTACTTGAATTCATAATAAACACCTTTGGTACCAGCAGTCAAGAAATCAAACGACAAATCACATTGGAAAAATCTGCTGTCCATTTAAAGACTAAGATGCGCCTGATCTAAGCCATGCCTTTTTCAATTACTTACATTGCATCTGAAAGTTGCACAATAACTAAAGATTACAGAATAGGAACAGTACCTTTGAGTTGTGGTGTTGAATATCCCATGGACCTCAAGAGAACAAATAGGTCCATCCTGGAGAAAGGGAAGCCCAGATGCTCCTTGGAGGCAAGGATGGTGAAGCTCTATCTCACATACTTTGAGCATGCTGTAATAAGGGGCCAGTCCTTGGAGAAGGACATGATGCTGGGAAAGGTGGAGGGTCAGTGTTAAAGAGGAAGATCCTCAACAAGATGGATTAACACAGTAACTATAACAGTGAGCTCAAGAGTGCTGGCAATGGTGAGGATTTCCCAGGATAGGACAAGGTTCAGAGATGTTGTTCATCAGGTTACCATGAGTCACAGTTGACTTGATGGCACATAACAAAAACAGTAACAAATTCCTTCTTCCTGGTTCTACCTTTTGCATCCTAGTCACCAATTATTATTAGCATAACTTGACTGTATAGTTGATCAATCAGACTTTTTCAGACTGTAAAGGTTAGTACAAATCCTCAATTTCTTCACCTTTGTCTTCAGTTTTAGCTAACAACATATTTAAATAACAATTGCATTAACAAGACTTCCTTAGATTAGTAGTGATAGTGTTCTATCACTCATAGCATGAAATGCTTTTTTAAATGATGAATTTAACACCATCCCTGTTCATTTTTTTTATTCCTGGCATAGTAACTTCTAAGATTGTCTGACTCCAAATAGCCAATACCAGACCATCTCAACTTGCTAGTACCTAGGATGTCACTCTTTATGCTTTCTGTATTTGACAACTTCCAATTTTTCTATACTTATTCCTTCTGCATTTCATGCTCAAAATTATTAATGGATGTTTGTAGCTGTTTCTTCTTATTTTGAGTCTTGTCACATCAGCAAATTGATGTCTCTCATTGGGATAAAACTTTATTCCATTTGTGCATTAAGGTAGACTCTATTTTAATGAGGCAGCTCTTCCACTGTTGAATTTTGAATGCCTTCCAATCTGAAGAGCTCACCCTCTGGTACTATACACTATAATGTCCTTCCATTGTTCATTGGATTTTCCAAGGCCTGTTTGTTATTTCAGAAGTGGTTGCCCAGTCCTTCCTTTTAATCTGCCTTAGTCTGGAAGCTCTGTTGAAACCTGTCTACCAAAGGTAGTGCTGCGGTATCTGAAATGCTAATGACATAGTTCCCCACACCACAGTAGCACACAGGCTACCACAGCACAGAAAATGGACAGACAAGTTGTGAAGGAGGAATGAGGAATTTCCAAATATGCCTGAAATTCCTTTCTTTAATTTAGAGTTATAGTCTTCCTCAAAAGCCACCTAAGACTGCTCTTCTTTAAAACTCAGGTTGCCTTGGGCCTGTGTAGCGGTGGCAAAACTCAGAGAAGATGAACAATATAGATTTATTCTTTTATGGAGAAAGTAAAGACCATTTTATTGGAAAAGATACATCCTCGAGAATGAGTTATTTCTTCACAAGTAAAATGGGAAAGACCAACAATACTGTTTCGAACCCGACGTACTCCTTACATTCCAGTTGCAGCCCATCATCTGCTTCTGCTGTGCTGTGTGCTGCGGATTCTGAACTGACTCATAGCAGAACCTCCAGGGGGTTCTCAGAGGCAGTAAATCACGTGAGAAGAGACCGCGCATCCTTTCCCCACAGAGCAGCTGTTGGATTTTCATTGCATGTCTTTGAGATTGCGCCACTCACCACAAGGAGAGAGAAAGATTGCTAATGGTGCTATTTCTTTTTCAGGGAGGTCAGGACAGTTATCCTCTGACTGTATGAATGTGTATGGAAAAGAAGAAAATGGGGGATGGGCTCAGATAAAGATCCACGGAAAGGTCTGAGTAAAGAAGTGACACCGTCTGGTATTATTGACAGAATGACATTAAAAATGCAGTATCTTGGAAGAGTTTCATGTACATGAACTACTGTTGTTGTGTGCTTTTGAGTCAATTTTCAACTCACAGTTACCACACATGACAGAACTGCTTTAAATGTTTTCTAACATACATACTTTTTTGAACTGAATTGCTAGGTCATACTCCTACAGAGTCACTGTGTGGGTTTGAACTGCCAACCTTTGGGTTAGTGGCCAAATGGTTAACTATTATACTACTAGAGTTACTCATGGAATATTAAATACTTCCATTATTAAAAAGGAGCTCTGGTGGCTTAGAGATTAAAGGAATTAACTGTTACTCAAAAAGTTGGGAGTCTGAAACCATACCACGGGAGAAAGGTGAGGCAGTCTGCTTCTGAAAACATACAACCTTGAAAACCCTATAGGCAGTTCTTCTCTGTCCAACAAGGTCACTCTGAGTTGATCTGGACCTGACGTCAGTGAGTTTGACCAATTCTTAAGAATTTTCAGTCACTTTGCTAGCTAGATTCACACAGGTCACCACTACAAAGAGCACAAAGGAAAGAACCTTTTTTCTGAGTCTTATTTACCCTCCCTTCTCCCACCTCTTTTCTCCTCACCACCATAGGTCCACTCGAACTCTACGCCTTTGAGCATCTAGAGTATTCCAACGCTTTCTAGTTTTCTCCTTGAACTCAACTCCAGGTCCATCACAAGGCTCACTTATAAACACAAGGGCTTTCCTGTCCATCAGCAAGGCCTGCAGAACTAAATATTTATGTGCTTATCCACCTTCCTAGAGCACAGCAAAGCTCAAATCACATGCTTCCTCTTTTATATTCAAACACAAATCATTCACCAATTATTCAATCAGGTGATCCCAAAGAAATGAAATTCTATTTGATTGCTAAGAAGAAGCCAATACTAATATATCCATTTTTATCCTTAATAGCTAGCATTTTATCAAGTATTTGGGCCCAATGATAAGTACTTAAATACAGGAGTTTTCAGTACCAGCTTGATAGTGTCAACAAAAAGGAAGAAGACCTTAAACAAAAGGAATTGGCAGTGGCTGCAATAATCACTCAAACATACCTACTCTTGTGAGAATGCCACAGCACCAACAACAACAATTTATGTTATAAAACAAAATGCATATTGATAATTGAAAACAAATAATTTTAAAAGAAAGCAAAAACTAAAAAAAATTAAAATCTATCTCAAAAGAGACTCTGAAACTTGTTTTTTAATGTAGTTGTTGTTGATTGCCTTCGAGTCGAACATGACCCATAGCAACTCTATGAACAAAAGGCCTGAAGCCCCTCTACAACTATCGACATTTATGAAAATTCATAGAGTTTCCGGACACATGTTGTTTAGGAAGTGGATGCCACTGCAGAGAAGCTCTTAAAGTGAAAGGAAAAAATGATGAAAAGAACTGAATAGAATATTTCAAGAGGCAGCTCAAAAAGACAAAGCAAAGTAGTATAATGAAATGTGCAAAAAACTGGGAGTAGAAAGTCCAAAGGAAAGAACGCACTTGCTCAAGCTCAAGTAAATGAAGTTGAAATTTAAGCCTCAAGCTGCAATATTGTTTCGTTTTATAGGGAAACTACTGAGTGATGTAGGAAGCAATAAAAAAGTTAAATACATGTATACACATACTCAAATATTTCAGGAATGGCATATGATCAAGACAAAGTAGTATCAAAGGGAAAAGTCCAGGTTACAGGAAAGGCATTGGCAAAAATAAGACTCCAGAAATTGATGAAATATTAACTGAAGTATCTCAACAAACACATTGCATCCCTGAACATAGTAAGTTGGCTATGCCAAGAAATATGGAAGAAAGCCAACTATCAAACTGATTAAAAGGTATCCACATCTGAGTTCATTTTTTAAAATAAAGCTAATCCAATAGGATGAGAAATTATGAAACAGTTTGATTAATACAACACACAAGCAAAATCCTGCTGAAGATTATTAAAAATCAGCTGAGGAATTGAGCTATCAGAAATCCAAGGTGATTCAGAAGAGGCCATGGAACAAAGGGTATCATTGTTGATGTCAGATGGATCTTGACAGAGAATATCAGAAATATGTTTACTTGTGTTTTATTAATTATGAAAATGAATATGATTGTGTGGATCATAATGAATAATGGATAATATTAAGAAGAATGGTAACTCCAGACATTTAATTGTGCTCATGTGGAAACTGTACATAGATCAAGAAGCAGTTGTTAGAACAGAGCAAAGTAATACTGCACAGTTTAAAAATCAAGAACAGTGTGTATTAGCGTCACACTCTTTCACCCTATATATTCAATTTGTTTGCTGATCTAATGAGGTAAAAACCCTGACTATGTCAAGAAGAATGTGGCACTAGGATTAGTTTAAGATTCATCAACAATCAGATGACACAAATTTTCTTGCTGAAAGTGGACTTGATACTCATTGAAGAAGACCAAAAGCTATATAACCTGCAGTATGAAGTAGATGGTTCAATAGGACTTTTCTAGCTGTTGTGTTTAACTTTCACCAGATGATTGGCTAGGACTATTCAAATGTGGGATGTTTGTGGCTTCACTGGAGGACTGGATAGCTTACTGATAATGTAATAAGGTAAGTAGCACCTTTTGGAGGGACAATGCAAACAAGATTTGTAGACTACTAATAAGGAAATAGATCTGTTTTGCCATCTGCCAGGTTTAATTTGAACAGGTTCAGTGGCTGAACAGGTTCAGTGGCAGAAAACAGTAATTTCTTACCATCAAGAAAGGAGGGAAAGTATAGCACTGTTATTTTGGGTCAGAGATGATGGAATGAATGAGATGAAGACCCAGACCAGACTAGCAGCAACACTGACAGAGATGGGACAGATCTAGAGAGTGACATGAAGCAGAACTGAACTAGAACTGCTGTCCAAAAGAACCAAGGTTGAAAGTCTTCATCTTGGCTTACTGAATGAAGGCCTGAGCCTCAGCTTACTAACAGAAGGGTGAGGGTAGGAATCACAATTGCCAGAATTAAAAGACATTTAGAATACTTGCCTAGAACCTCAAGGCAGGACTCAGCAAGCATGAAGGCTAAAGGGCTTGAGAGCATGCCTAAGAAATTATAATAACTGAAAAATTGGAAACTGTTTCCAACCTAGGTTTTAAACTGTTGCCCCATAATAAAGCTCATAATCCCAACTATTATCTGTGAGTTCTGTGTAGCCATTGCAGGAAACAGTTTCATGCTTTTGATATTGTAAATGGATACTTTTTCCCCTTACAGAGTTACTAAAGGTCAGACACCAATGCACTGTTTTTACTCACCTCAACATAAAGAAAACAAACAAAATTCTAATTGGACCAATAAGCAACATCATGATAAATGGAGAGAAGATTGAAACTAGCAAGGGTTTAATTTACAATCAACACTCATGTAAATAGCACTCAAGAAATCAAAGGATGTCAAGGGAGCTCTGACAGCCTACTGGCAAGAAGCTGCACGGCAATCCCAAAGGTATGTGGTTTGAATCCACCAGATGTTCTGCTGGAGAAAGAGGGCAATCTCCTCCTGTACCAGTCAGATCCGATTTGACAGTACACACACAAAAAATAATAACATTTTTTAAAAAAATTAAAAAAGAAATCAAGAGATATATGGCATTGGGAAAATCTTCAGCAACGGACTTCTTTAAAGTGTTTTAAAGGACAAATATTAAAGACTAAGGCATGTATGACTCAAATTATAGTCATATGCATGTGAAAATGCAACAGTGGATAAAGATGACAAAATAAGAACTGATGACTTTTAATTGTGGTGTTACTGAAGAATGTGGAATATATCATGAACTGTCAAAAGAACAAATTTGTCTTAGAAGGACAGTCAGAGTTCCTTAGAGGTGAAGAGGTGAGACATCACCTTACATACTTTAAGGATATTAGCAGGGGGGACCTGGGAAAAGAATATTGGAAAAGCAGAGGGTCAGCCAAAAACGGGGGGGAGGGGGATGCTCAATCAATTACAATCCAGGTTGGTAGCAGAATACAGTCAGAATGGTTCCTGAAACCTGCTCACAAGCACCTCACTCAGCCTTGAGCCTCACAACTTTAGGCCAATGTTCCCATATTCTCAGCCCTGTCAATACTGGCTCTTCCCCGACAAAGTCCCATCTCACATCAGGTCTCCAGTTCTACTATGGATGTTGGTATCATACATTGGTATGGCTGGAACAAGAAGGATATCCTACATTCTTTTGCTTCTTCTTCAATGGTGGGAGAAATTCTGTCTGTCTCTAGTTGTTGGCTTGCTCACTTTAATGGAGAGATTGGCTAATCCCCTTGTGGATAGGCTAACATGCCCAATTTGCATTTTCCTGCCCATTTGCATAGCAAAGTCAAACAATGCCTAGGAAAAGTCATCTTGAAAGATAAACTCCACCAAGTCCATTCCATTTAACTGACCTATTGTATCCTGAACTGATGTTCCAGAACCTCACACCCTCAAAAGCTTACATGTTTTGCAATGAATAACAAAGAAATATATGGGGTGGTTTTTTTATCAGTTATTATAAAAGTAAGCAAAATAATAATCCATCTTCTTTCATGATAGTCACCAAATAAGTTTAAAACCCTATAGCATTATCACCTGTAAATACAGAATATTTTTATAATTTTTACAAAGAAAACAGTCTTTGCGCGGACACTTTATTGTTTGCTTGTGGACTCAAAAATTCCAATTTTTGAAATTCCTATTTCAATAGGAGTTACCAATAGGTGGTAGGTCCTATCACGAATCTTTCATTTCAAGGCCACATGTTCTTTCCCTCTGTGACTCTTGATCTCCTCTTCTTTTTATAACAGCTGCTAAGAATTCAGTATTTCCACCAGCTGGAAGGGAGACAAGAGCCTCTTGTAGGTTTTTCTGTCTCACCCAGAGAGATACCATATAAAATTTAGTCACAGCATATTTTGAGACAAGAAAGAATGAATCACATAAAGTTAAGAAGAAAACTATTACTCTAAGCCAGCCTGCCTCTGATGCACCAAACACAGTCCCTGTCATGCTCCAGCATATTGCTCACTCTAGAAATATCAGTCACCCACTGTTTTCCCAGAGTGGGGTCATTTTTTCTTTAGCTGAGCCATAAAGTTTGAACTTGGAAAGGAGAACCGTGGGAGAGTAGACACCAGAGAGCAAACACCAGCTGGGGACTGCAGGAACTGGAGACAAGTTTGCTACAATCCTGAGGGTCATGAAAGCAGGCAGAATCATGTCATATCTTGACTCTCCATGACTTCCCCTTACTTTTGTGAGAAAACTTAAATTGTAGGATTTTATAAGAAAGTGCCTTGTACAGTTAAAGATCAAGAAAAAGACTAAACCAAAGGGAAAAGAGAAGGCCAGATGTATTTACAAAGAAGCAAGGAAATGAAGAAAGCAACAAAGGATGTGCAAACTTTCTGGAGAGAAGTTTGGCAAAATGTACAAAATTCTTTAATGATGTATATAATTTTGACCCAGAAAATTAATTTCTAAATTTCCTTTTAAGTATGTAATAAAGGAAGTCTATAACTATTTAGGTTCAGGAATATTTATCCTGATAGTGTTTGTAATAATAAGAGAGTAAGAGAGTTAGAATCAATATAAATATTCAATGACAGGAAATTGGTTTAGAAAGTTTGGCTCCATGTAAATGGAATACAACACAATCATGTAAAATAATACTGCAGAAGTTATTTGCTTATGTCAAAATACATTATTTAAATGTTACTTCTTGTTGTTGACTGCATTGCAGTCAAGAACAACTCATAGCAACCTCTGCAAGTGAAGCCCCTCTACGACTATAGATATTTATCGAAGTTCATAGAACTTCCGGAGGCATGTTATTTGGAAAGTGGATGTCACTCCTGCTTCTAAGCCTGTCATAGTATGTTATTGTTGTTATGTGCCATTGAGTCTCCTGTGATGTATAGTGACCCTATATACAGCAGTTCTGAACCCTTCCCTGTCCTGATCCAGTTTCACTAAATCCAAAACATTGTCCCAGTTACTGTATCAATCCCTCTCATCTGGGGTCTTCCTTTCCTGCGTTGCCAATCCACTCTCCCGAACATGATGTTCTTCTCCAAGGACTGATCTCTCCTGGCCATGTGCCCAAAATAAATAAGGTGGAGCTTCAAAATCCTACCCTCCAGAAGACTTGGTTTCACCATCTCCAAGACAGACCTCTTTGTTTTCTTGGTAGTCCATGATATATTCAAGACCCTTCTCCAGCACCAGTACTCAAAGGCATCAATTCTTCTGTCATCTTTAGTCATTGTCCAACTCTCTGAAGGATAACAAGTAATTGAGAAGACCATGGCCTGGATTAGACACATCTTTGTATCTAGGCTGACGTCATTGCTTTTCAGTACTCTGGAGAGGTCCATAACAACAGATTTTCCCAGTGTAATCTGTCTTTTGATTTCCTGACTGCTAGTGTTAAGAGTGTTGATTGTGGATCCGAGCAAGCTGTAATTGCTAACAACCTCAATCTCTTCTCCATCTATTATAGTGCTGCCAATTGGCCCAATGGTGAGAATCTTTCTTTTCTTGATGTTGTGCTTCAATTCATATTGAAGACTACAGTCCTTGACCTTTTGCAGCAACTGCTTCAGGTCTTCTTCAGTTTCAGCAAACAAGGTTGTGTCATCTGCATATTGTAGGTTGTTAATGAGTCTTCTTCCAATCTTGATGCCACTCTCCTCCTCATAAAGCTCTGCTTCCCAAATGATCTGTTCTGCACACAGATTGAAAAGGTAAGGGGACAGGATGCATCCCTGATGCACTCTTTTCCTGATTTTGAACCATGCAGTGTTTCCTTGCTCTGTTCTGAGGACGGCTTCTTGGTCCAAGTATAGGTTTTGTATAAGCACAATAAAGAGTACTGAGATTCTCATTTTCCTCAAGGTTAGCAAAAATTTATTTTGATCCACACAATCAAATGTCTTTGCATAGTCAATGAAAACAGAAAAGATATTCTTCTGGTACTCTCTGCTTTCTGCCAAGATCCATTTGACCTTGGCAATAATTCCTTAGTGCCACAACCTCTTCTAAACCCACCTTGCATTTCTGGTAGTTCACTGTCAAAGTACTGTTTAAATAGTTTCTGGATAATCTTCAGCAGGATTTTACTAGTGTGTGATATGTGTGATATTGTTCCATAATTTCCACACTCTCTCGGGTCACCTTTTTTTGGAATAGAATAAACATGGATCTCTTCCAGTCAGTTAGCCAAGCAGTTGTCCTCTAGATTACTTGGCACAACTTGGTGAGCACATGCAGTGCAGCATCTGTTTGCCAAAATACGTCTATTGTTGTTCCTTCAATTCCTGGGGCTTTATTTTTTGCCAAGTCCTTCTGAGCAGCCTGCACTTCCTCCTCTATCACCATTGCTTCTTGATCATATGTTGTTTCTTGAAATTCTTCTGTGTCAGCCAATTTTTTTTGGTACAATGGCTCTGTATACTCCTTCCATCTTCTTTTAAGGCTTCCCAAATCATTCAATATTCTTCCCATAGCATCCTTAAACATTGCAACTCATGGCTTGAATTTATTCTTTAGTTCTTTCAGAAGTCTCAAGCATGCTAAGATGTCCGTGATTGATGATAAATAGATCGGATTTATCATCAATCATTATTATACAATGGTGATCCTGATAAATAGAGTTTTGTTTTAGGAAAGATTGGGTGATGTCAAGTCAGTAATGACTCATAATAGCACTTTGAACAACAAATCTGAACCCTGTCCTGTCCTGTGTCACCCTTATCATCCCTGAGCCCATTGCCCCTTCACACTTGAGCCCACTGCCACATGCACAGCATCAATCTACCTTTTGACGGTCATTCCTCCATCTTTCCAAGCATGATGTTCTCCAGGGAATAGCCTCTCCTAACAACTTGCCCAAATTATGCCATCCTTGCCTTCGACAAGTACTCTGGTTTACTTTTTCTAAGACATATTGGCTTGCATTTTGGGCAGTTCATAGGGTATTCAGTACTCTTCTCCAACATCACAACTCAAAGGCATCTATTCTTCTCCTGTCCAGATGTTAGTTGCATAGTGGGTGATTGAAAAGACAGTGACTCTAATCAGGCGCACTTTAGTCTTTAAACTGACATCACTGTTCTTGATAACTTTGGAGAGGTCTCTGACAGCATACTTTCTCAATGCTATACACCAAATATCATGACTGCTTGTACTAAGAGTGTTGATTGTGGATCCAAGTAAGATGAAATAATTGACAATTTCAATCTTTATCATGATGCTCCCTATTGACTCAGAGGTGAAGATATTTGTTTTCATGATGCTGAAATATAATTCATATGCAAAGCTACAGTCCTTAATCCTCTTGAAACACCTCAAGTCCTCTTTCAGTAAGCAAGGTTGAGTCATCTGTATAACACAGATTGTTGATGATTCCTCTGCCAAACCTGATGCCACATTCTTCAAAGTCCAGCTTCTCCAATGATTTGTTCAGCATATAGATTGAGTAGGTATGAAGAAAGGACACAGCCCTGCTATACACTTTTCCCAGTTTTAAACCATGCAGTATTCCATAGCTCTGTTTGGATATCAGCATCTTGGTCTGGGTATAGGTGTAATGAAATGTTCTGGACTTCCCATTCACCTGGTATATGTATAGTGACTTAAATAATTTTGGGGAATCTAAAAGTTGTGTAAATGATACATTTGTGTTAGAGAAACCATTATGAAGAAGGACTAGAAGATCAGTGCCATGTAAGTCCCAAAGCATAGTGAAAATAAAATACATAAAATAGAAATTCTGCTGTATAATAAACTACAGAATGGGGGGTAGTATTTCTGATTGTTTGGGGAAAGAGGACTCCATGGTTATGATCACATCCTCAAGAGGTGGAGGTTGGAGATTAAAATTCCAGCTCCATTGCTCACTATGTGGCCATGTATACTTTCCTTATTTGCTTGATAAAGATTCCAACGGTTAGTTTTAGGTACTTACAAGAATGAAATAATACAAGGAAGGCATTATATTAAAAATATGCTTATAATTTTCTTTATTTAGTTTAGCACTTTTGGGCTCATTCCTAAGTGAAAACTAACATAATAACTTAGAATAATAAAATGTTAGTGCTGAAAGGGCCTTAGAGAGCATGGTCCAATTCTCTAAAGACCTTGAGATCACTGGGCCAAAGTCCAAGGCAGCATTCCTGGCTTTGTGTCTGTCGCTTTACACAGCACAGTTGCTTGACATTCCTCATCTGGATTCACTGGAAGTTCTTCATCAGCTCATAAACCTTGGCTGAGCAATGATTAGGATGTTTAAGTAAGTACAAAATGGTCAGAAGAGCCAAACTCACCAGGGTGCTCAGTGAGTATTATCTGGTGATGGTAATTACAAGACAATGTAGAGGCAAGGAAAGAAACCAGTTCCAGAAGCTCCCCAGTGTGAAAATGAATCCCATTCACTCATGCTGGCTCCCCCGTCTCTCTCATGCACTTTCTTCCCTCTCTTACACACACACTCACACATTCACACAGACTCATGTGCATAAACTTTATCCCTCTTTGTCTTCTTTTCATAGTTGGTAGTTATTTGTACGGCAACTTTTTTCTAAACCGAATGTCCAGAAATAAAACTTACACTTAAACTTTCTTACAATTCACACAGTTAAAGCAAAAACAAATGAAGCAAAGTGGTATTAAGAGGATGAGGGGGGAAAAAAATAAAAAAACAAACAAAAAAATTAAAAAAAAGAGGATGAGGGGAATGAGAGTGGGAGACATAGTCTACCTTTCTAGAACATCAGAAAAGAGTATCAACTTAAATATTTAGAAATGATGATGTAACATGTTTTCTTAAGTATTTCCTTTTGGATTTCAAAATCTTTTAATCTCTTTCCTAAAGGTTTTAAGGAAGCATGACAAATTACAAGTTACTCTGCTAAAACAAAGACCTTGACTCACTGGTGATTCTAATCCAGCACCTCTTAAGGGTAAAGATGGGAAATAGCTGCTCAGGTGAGATACAGCCTTAGAAATCCTAGAGAGTGCCAGCTATGAGTCAGTTTCGGTGGCTGTGAGTGAATGAAAGGATTTACTGCTAGTACCCTGAATCTTCAGCAAATATGCCACTCATTTCTTGGATATATGGCTATCAAGCATAGTGATAGTGGCACCATGATCAAACAGAAAATATCTAAATTCAGCTTGGCCTAAACTGAAGGTCCTTGCCAACACGACATGCTGTTTCAGATGTAAAGGCTCTGTCTTCCTCAGTTCACTGTTCATGAGAGAAAAGAAATAAAATCGGTAACCAGTCATCTCCTTTTATGTAGCTATTGGTGCTCTTGTTAGGTGTCCATCAAGTCGATTACAACTCAGTGACCCTATAAACAATAGATCTGAGCCTTGCCCTATCCTGTATCATACTTATCGTGTCTGATATATTCAAGCCCATTGTTAAAGTTATTGTGTTGATTCACCTTGTTGAGGGTCTTCCTCCTTTCACTGGCCTTCCACCTTGCCATGATTTCTTTTTCCAAGGACGAGCCCCCCCCCAACAACATGCCCAAAATATATGACGTGAAGTTTTACTCCCTTGCCTTTTGGAGCACCCTGGTTGCACTTTCTCCAACACATACTTGTTTGTTCTTTTGGCAGTGAGATTCAAACTTCTAGTTTGTTTGGATCTGAGATTCTTTCCCAGGAGAATAAAAGGAGGTGGGAAGCCAAGAAGATAAAAGGTGAGAAATAATTTTCCATCTTCTCCGGAATAATGTCTTGGAATTTGGATTCATTATCATTTTTTTCCTACTAGTTTATTTACAAAATTCATATACAAATTTGAACAAATTCTTTCCGTTTCCCTCACCCCCAGCCATCAAACTGTATAACCCAATGATTAATCCCCCCTTCCCCCTGCACATCCACATCCCTTTGCTTCTGGCCTCTCCCACCCCTCCTGTATCCTTATACTCATTCTACAATAATGGTTTTATACAATATTTATCCTTATGTGACTGAGTTCCTTTCTCAACACATCCTCTCCAGCATCTATTATTTGCCCTATTAAACTTTGCCACTCTTACTGGAGTGAGATGGTACCTCATTGTGGTTTTGATTTGCATCTCTCTTATTGCCAGTGATTTGGAGCATTTCTTCATGTATCTGTTTGCCATTCAAATATCTTCCTCCGTGGAAAGTCTTTCCATGTCTTTTGCCCATTTTGTAGTTGGATTATCAGTCTTCTTGTGGAGGCCCAGAAGGATTCTGTAAACTTTTGTTATAAGACTCTTGTCTGAGATGGAATTACCAAATGTTTCTTTCCAGTCTGTAGGTTTTCTTTTCACCTTGTTGGGAAAAGTTTTGATGTGCATAGAGATTTAATCTTCAGAAGGTCAAATTTATCCTCTTTAGATTGTGCATTTCTGGTTTTATTTGGCAATCTCTTTATACATTGGACTAGCACTTCTAAGCTTGATCCGAGTTCATCTTTTAAGAACATTATGGGTTTGGGCTTTACTTCCAGGTCTCTGATTCACCTTGATTTGATTTTTGTGTATTCTTTATAATTTTTAAAGCAAATTCCACTCAATTTTAAAGCTAAGCACCAAAATATGTTCCAAACAAAAATATACATTCTTTTAGGCTCTCAGCTATTAAAGGTCATCCACATATCTGCTTGGTAACTTTACACATGAACTTCATGTAAAGGACTGCATAGGAATCAGATTGACTACATCTGTGGAAGGAATCTTTGGAGAATCTTGATATCAGCAATCAAAACTAAGCCAGGGGCTACTGTGGAACAAAGCTTAAATTGCTCACGTGCAAGTTCAAATTGAGGCCAAAGAAAATTAAAACAAGTCCACAAGAACCAACGTTTATTCCTGAATTTCAAAATAATTAAAAATAGGTTTGAAGCACTAAACACCAATGATCGAAGGCCAGATGAATTGTGGGATGATATCAAGGATATCATCCATGAAGAGAGCAAAAGGTCACTACAAACACAAAGGGGAAAGAAAAAACACGAAATGAATGTCAGAAGAGACTCCAAAAATTGTACTAGAGTGTCAAGAAGCCAAAACAATAGGAAAAGATGCTGAAGTAAAAGAGCCGACGATTTTAAAAAGCAGCTTGAGAAGAAAAAGAAATACATTACAATGGAATGCGCAGAGACCTGGAATTGGAGAATAAAAGGGAAGAACAAGGTCTGCATTACTCGAGTTGAGAGAACTGAAAAACAAATTTTAGCCTTTCGTCTCAGTACTGAAAGATACTATAGGCAATATGTTGAATGAGCCAAGAAGCATCAAAACAAGATGGAGGGAATGCACAGAGACACTGTTCCTAAAAGAACAGACTGACACTGAGAATTTTCAGGAAGTAGCATATGAACAAGAACCACTGGTAATGAGGAAAAACAAAACAAAACATTTGAAGCTGTACTAAAGGTATTGGCAAAAAATAAGGCCCCGGAATCAATGAGATACTGATTGACATATGTCAGTTAATAGATGTAGCCCTGAGTGTGCTAACCAGTATATGCCAGGAAATTTGGAGCTGTCTGGGAGACTAACTAGACCAGATCCATATTGATTCCAGTTCTCAGGAATGGTGATCCAACAGAATGAGGAACCTATTGAACAAAATCATTAATACCATATGCAAGCAAAATACTGTGGGGTGGTGGTAGTGGTGAAGTGCCGTCAAGTTGCCTATAATTCAAAGTGACCCTATGTACAACAGCTCTAAACCCTGCTCTATCCTGAGGCAACCTTATCATCTCTAACACACCTACCGCCATTACCCAAGTCATTGAGTCAATCCATCTCATCTTAGGTCTTCCTCTCCTGTGCTGTCTCTCCACTCTTCAAGGACTGGCCCCTCCTTGCAACATGTCCACAGTATGTTAGATGAAGCTTCAGAATCCTTATCTCCAAGAAACAGCCTGATTTAACCCTCGCCAGGATGAACCTGTTTGTTCTCCTGGCAATCCATCCTATCTTCAGTGCACTTCTCCAGCACCACAGCTCAAATGCATCGATTCTCATTGTCCAGCTTTCTTACCCATAGCAATTATGAAGACCATGTCCTGGATCAGGCATACCTTAGTCTCCAGACTGACATCGTTGATCTTCAGTATTCTGGAGAGGTCCCTAACTTTTCCAATGCAATTCATCTTTTGCTTTCCTGGCTGCTGGTACCAAGAGTATTGATTGTGGAGCCAAACAAACTAAAGCTGTTAACACTCTCAATCTCTTCATTGTCTATCATAATGCTACCAATTGGCCCAGTGGTAAGAATCTTTGTTTTCTTGATGTTGAAGAATAAGGATTGAAGCCTGCAGTCCTTGACCTTCTGAAGCAAGTGCTTCAGGTCCTCCTCAATTTCAGCAAGCAGGGCTGTGTCATCTGCATAATGCAGATTGTTAATGAGTCTTCCTCCAATGTTGATGCCACATTTCTCCTCATAGAGCCCAGCCTCCAAGATAATCTGGTGGGTTTTAAAAAAAAAATTCCTTTTATTTCATTATATTTTGTGTGTACCATCAAATCAGATCTGACTTGTACAGGAGGAGATTGTTCCTCCTCCTCCAGCAGAGCATCCAGTGGATTTGAACTGTGCACCTCTAAGATTGCAGTACAGCTTCTTGCCACTAGGCCACCAGAGCTCAGATGCAACTCGACGGCACATAACAACAACAACACATATAGATTGAAAAGGTAAGGAGATAAGATACATTCCTAGCATATACCCTTCCCTATTTGAACCATGCAGTGTTCCTTGCTGTGTTCTAATGACTCCCTCCTCATCCAAGAACAGGTTTCAAATAAGCACAGTCAAATGTTCAGGGATTCCCATTCTTCTCAGAGTTAGCAACAGTTTGTTGTGATCCACACAGTCAAATGCCTTGTATAATCAGTGAAACACAGACATTCCTCTGGTACTCTCTGCTTTCAGCCAAGATCCATGTAACATTAGTTATAATTTCCCTCATACCAACATTACATGGTTTACAATTAAGAAAGGAGTGCATTAGAGTTGTATCTTCTCTTGATATCTATTCAAATTTTACGCTGAGCAAATTATTTGAAAAGCTGTACTCTATGAAGAATGTAGCATCGATATTGGAGGAAGGCTCATCAATAACTTGCATTACACTTATGACACAAGCTTGCTTGCCAAAAGTGATGAGGACTTGAAGCATTTGCAACAGAAGATCAAAAAATATAGCCTTTAATATGTTTTGTATCTCAACATCAAGAAAACAAAAATGCATACCACTGGACTTATAGACAACATCATGATGCAAAGAGAAAAGATTTACTTTGTCAATGATTTCATCTTACTTGGATCCACAGTCAACATCCTGGGTATCAGCAGTCAGTAAATCAGGAGATGTATTGCACTAGGAAAGTCTAAAAAGTGTAACAATTAATGACTAGAAATCCAAAATCTCTGTAAATGTTCATTAAAATTAATAAAATAAAATTAAAAAAAATAAAGTCTGAAGTCAGGGACCTATCCAAACTATTGAGGAGCAATGATGTCAGTCTGAGGACTAAGGTGCATCTGATTCAGCTCATGGCTTTTCACTCACTTGATTTGTGTCTGAGAGCTGGATAATGAATAAGGGTAACAGAAGAAGAATTGAAATGGTGCTGGAGAAGAGTAATGAATATCCCTTGGATTGCCAAAAGAACTAACATATATGTCTTGGAGAAAGTGCAACCAAAGTCCTTGGAGACACAGATGATAAAGCTTTGTCTCACATATTTTGAGGATGTTACTAGGACAGGTTATTCCTTGGAGAGGGACATAATGCTTGCAGGTACAGAGCTGGCTAAAGAGGGGAAGACCCTCGACCAGATGGATTGACACAGTGACTACTGCAAAGGGCTCTAACGTCAGGAAGTGTAAGAACGGCACAGGATAGGGCAAGGTTCAGATGTGTTGTTCTTAGGGTCGCTGTGGGTTGTACTCAACTCAAGAACACCTAATAACAGCATACCTACTCTGCTCTCTACTAATTAGAAATTATCAAAATGGGACTGTCATACTACCAATTCTCCTTTGTCCCAAATTTTGCCTCTTCTTTCTGCTGTTTTTGTTTTGTTTTTCATAATACCATTGAATACAGAGACAGGGCAGAGTAGGATCTGGCTGTAAATATGAAGCTAATCAAATCCTCAGAAGGCTGTTATCAACAGTATCCTCACTCTTGCTGGGATTGCTCAATATTGCAGTGAAAAGTGCAAATTGTAGTTCAAATATGTCTTCACTCTAAGCGCATTGGGTCATTTACCTTAACAATGTGAACGTGCTCTCATTATCATGTTCAACTTGATTAGCGTATGGCCTAACATTTAAAAGTGCACTTCAGATAAAAGAATGTATAAATGCATGATTGGTTCCTAATAAATTGAGCAACCCCTTAATGAACTGCGAGCCGTCTAGAGATGAACTATTATATATCAGTTACAGAAATGGCAAACCAGGCAAAAATAGGTGATATGGTGTGTGTATGGGGGTGTATGTGTGTGCATGTGTATGGGGTAAAATGATCTTTTATCATCTTCCATGATATATTGTTTGCTAATTTTGTTGGCAAAAACAGCTAAAAGAATTCAAGGCAAACAAGACAAACAGTTCATTTAGGAGTACAGTATGAATAAGCACCATCTTTTAGCAAATACTCAGCATGGTTTATTCACTACATCTAAGGGGAAGGTGGCAAGGATGTTTGCAGAACTCTATTAAACAACAAACTCTTTCATGCGAGGTAAAATACAGCTGATTTAGAATGAAAGCTTTTCTTAGTCATTGAAGACAAACTCTGTCCCGCCCTTCTCTATGCCCTTTTAGCAAACCTTTTTTTCATTCTCTGGCTTTTACTTGCTAAACTCCAATACCTAGTTTGGGAATAGGCAGAGGCACTAGCCAAGGAGTCTATTTATATAGTTTTAAATGTAAAACTTTGGTATCTTGTTTATGCAATATAAAATTATCTAACATTTCCTTCTGATCTGAATCTACCATTTTCTGAGGAATGAGTGTCTCATCATATCAGATAAACTCAGGTGTATTTTAAATGTGTGCTGGCAGTTTGTATGTTTATTCAGCATCCATTTCATCCCAAAGAAATTTAACAGGAAAAAAATATATACTATGCAGATCAGTATCTACAAATGTTTCTTTGGTGTTTAGAAAATACAAGAAGAATACAAACAAGTAAGACCCATACTTCCTAAACCTGAACAATAAAGTATTCATTAAATGTCACATTATTGCCACCCACCACACACAATAAAACAGAGTTAACTTGGGCATGATAGAGGGGAAGGGCTCATAGATGAGATGGTACTTGAGTATGGCCTTATAAGGTCTGACTGTACAAAGATGAATCCAGGGATGATAAGAGGGCATGGGCAAGAGGCCTCAGCTAAGCCAATAAGGAAAGTTCATTCAATGAAACATGGCAATTTAAAAGTAACTCATTCCAGAGGCGTTGGAATCAACTCATAACTGACTCTCCAGTGGGTTTCCAATGCTGTAAATCTCCTGGGAGGAGAGTCCCTATCCTCCTCTCCAGGAGCTACTCGTGGATTTGAACCTCCAGAAAGGAACAGTACATTGACAAGGAACTACCAGAAATTCAAGCTAGATTCAGAAGAGGCCATAAAACAAGTCATATAAATGACATCAAATGGATCTTGACTAAAAGCAGAAAATATCAGAAAGATTGTTTACTTGTGTTTCTTTAACTATGCCAAGGCACTTGACTGTGTGGATCATGGGAAATTAAGGTTAAAATTGAGAATAATTGGAATCCCAGAACATTTAATTGTACTCAAGCAAAATCTATAAATAGACCATGTAAAGAGAGCAAGGAAACACTGTACAGTTTAAAATCAGACAAAGTGTGTGTCAGGGTTTTATCTTTTATCTATAATTATTAAATCTGTATGCAAATCATTCAAGAAGCTGGACAGTGTGTGAAAGAATGTGGCATAAGGATTGGAGGAAGATTCATCAATGACTTGGTTTGTGCAGATAACACAACGTTGTTGAAAGTAAAGAGGACTCAAGGCATTGGATGCAGAAGATTAAAGACTATAGCCTTCAATATGGATTCTTTTTCTTCCATCCTTATTCGATGCTCAACTTTCAATTGCATAGGAAGCAATTGAAAAGATCATGGCTTAGATCAAGCACATTTTAGTCTTTAAACTGAGATCTTTTCTCTTTAGTACTTTAGTACTTTGGAAAGCTCATTAAAAGTAGATTTCTGCACTGAAACACATTTTGATTTGGCTGCTGCTACACAACTGTAGATGATTGCATTTTGCTTGGATCCATCATCAGAAATACCCTTGGTATCAGTAAGAAATCAGATGTATTGGTATGGGCACGTCTGTGGTTAGGGACCTTTCTAAAATACTGAAGAACAGTGATACCAGTTTAAAGACTAAGGTATGCTTGATCCAAACCATGCTCTTTCCAACTGCTTCCTAAGCAGCTGGGAGCAAGACAATTAATAAGGATGACAGAAGGAGAATTGATGCCTTTGAGTTGTGGTATTGGAGAAGAGTGCTGATTATCCCATGGACTGCCAAAAGAACAAACATATGTCTTGGAAAAGGTGCATCCAGAATCCAGAGTGTTTGTTGTAGGCAAGGATGGTGAAGCTTCATCTCTTATACTTTGTACATGATGCTATTCCTTGGAAAAGGATATCATGGTTGGCATGGTGGGGTTGAAAAAAACGAAAGGAAGACACCTGATGAGATGGCTTAACACAGCAAGAGGAAGACACCTAATGAGATGACGTAACTGCATCAAGAAGCTCAAGTGTATCAGAGATGATGGAGATGGCACAGGATAAGAGAGGATTCAGGTCTGTTGTTATGAATCCTACTTGATACAATGGCACGTAACAACAGCACCTAAGACAGAGGGAGTTCTGGTGGCTTAGTGGTAAGGATTTACACTGCCCACCCAATCATCAGCTGCCCTGCAGAAGAAAGATGAACTATCTCCTCCTGTGTAATTTATTGTCTATGAAAATCTGCTGTAAGGTTTTTCCAGTATGGATCTGTTCCAACTCGACAGTACTCAACAACAATAACATCTAAGACACGGCATAGTTCAGATCGGTATGAGTCGCAGTTGACTTGATGGCATATAACAAAAACAACCACGGGTGTTGATTTTGGATCCTGACAAAATGAGATCATTGATAACTTCAATCTTTATCTATTTATCGTGATGTTGCCTATTGAGGAATTTTGTTTTCTTGTTATTATTCCACATGATATACAATAAAGAAAATGTCAGTGAACCTAATTGTTTAAATCTCCCATGATGAAATACTGTTGACTTTTAGAATTTTGCTTTAAATGAATCATCTTTAGTTTTGATGCTTGTTTCATAACAAATGCTATAAGAATAATAAGTCATTAAACATTTACTGACCAAAAATAAAATATTATCACAAAAAATCATCAAACATTTAATGATCAAAAAGAAAATATTATCACAACAAAGTACACTATTTCTCTTTAGTGAGATCTTACCTGACATTGTATAATGAAAACATTTCTGTTCTTTGTTATTGCAAATTCTTCAATTATTTCATCATAATTATGCTATCAAACTATATAGAATTTTACACAAAATAAAGATAATTAATTGAGCTTTTCTCAAATTACTGTTTTATACTGAAGGTTTTAAAGTCTCCTTTGGGACAAAAAGACATGAGCATTCTGTTGCAAGATTTGTGATAATTAAAGTTAGAAATATGCATGAAGCAATTTTAATATAATTCAATACTTCTTGGAGGTAGCATATGATCAAGAACTATTGGTATAGAAGGGAAAAGTCTATGCTATGTTGATAAAAATCAAGACTCCAGCAAATAACAAGAAACTGGCTGAGATGTTTCAACAAACAGATAAAGCACTGTACTTGCTCACTCATTCATACCAAGAAAAATGAGAAGCTGTTACCTGGACAACCAACTGAAAGAGATACATATCTATGCCTATTAAAAAAATACTGTGATCCAACAGAATGTGGAAGCTCTCAAACAATATTACAAATATCACAAGCAAATAAAACCTTACTGAAGACCATTAAAAAACAACTGGAGCAAAACATTAACAGGAATTGCCAAGAATTCAAGCTAGCTTCAGAAAAGGATATATATAGGATATGAATGGAATGAGGGATATGAGTGTCGACATCTGATGGATTCTGACAGGAGTAGAGAATATCAGAAAGAAATTTACCTTGTCAAACTAACAAAACTCAGTGCTGTCAAGTCTATTCCAACTCATAGTGACACTTTAATGGGGTTTCTGAGGCTGTGCTTCTTTACAGAAAGAGACTGCCCATCTTTTTCTCAATGGAGGGCTTGGCAAGTTTTAACTGCCAACCTCACAGTTAGCTGTCTGCCATTCTATGTTTGACTGTGCAAAGGCATTTGACTGTGTGGATAATAATAAATTATGGACAGCATTGAGAAGAATGGGAATTTCAAAACCTTTAGTCATGAGTAAGTAGAACCTGTACGTGGGCCAGAAGCCACTGCTTAAATAGAGCAAGCACAGCTGCGTGGTTTAAAATCAGGGAGGGTGTGTGTCCAGGTTGTCTACTTTCACTATACCTAATCAAGCTATGCTGAGCAAATAATCTAAGAAACTGGACTATATGAAGAATAATTCTGTATTAGCTTGGAGGAAGACTCCACCACTAGTCTGACAGTTTATCATATTGTGGTGGTTTGTGTTGCTGTGAAGCTGGAAGCTGTGCCACCAGTATTTCAAAATACCAGCAGGAGCACCGACAGCGATGGAGCTTTCAGACTAGAAATAAAGAAGACTGAAGAAAAATCAATGCCTTTAGATTGTTGGTGAAGAGCATTGAACATACCATGGACTGCCTCAAAACACCGACATCTGTCTTTAAAGAAGTAGAGACGGAGTGCTTTTTAGAAGCAAGGAGATCATGTCTCACATGTTGTTGTTGTTCTTATGTGCCATCAAGTCACCTGCAAGTCACAGTGACCCTATGCACATTAGTTCCGAACCCTGCCCTATCCTGAGCCGATATCGTTGTCTCTGACAGACCTAAGACCATCTCTCCAAGTCCCTGTGCCAATCCATCTTCTCTGGGGTCTTCCTCTCCTGCGCTGTCCCTCCACCCTTCCACGCATGATGTCCCTCTCCAAGGACTGGTCTCTCCTGGGCACATGCCCAAAGTATGTGAGATAGAGCTTCAAAATCCTTGCCTCCAGGGAGCAGCTTGGTTTCACCCTGTCTAGGACAGACCTGTTTGTTCATACTTTGGGGAAATTACCAGACAGGGTCAATTCCTGGAGAAAGATATAGTACTTTATAAAGTAGAGGGTCAGTGAAAAAGAACAACCTCATTGAAATGGATTGACACTGTGACTACCACTATAGATTTAAACATAGCAGGGATTGGGAAGGTGGCACAGGATCAAGTACTTGACAGCATTAGTAATTTCAGTGTTAGTGGTACCAATACAAATACTTATTATACTCCTTACAACTGAACTTTCAATGGGGAAAGTCTCTTCAGATTCAGTATGCTTTTAAAAGGAAGTTAATTTTGAAATTATCTTTAGAGATTTAGAAGTCCTTTTCTTCTGGGTACGTTTTTCAAGCTGCACTTGGTTTTTCCTGTTTCATGTTACTTGATTATAAAATTATATGACTTTTAAAATGTGTTTCTATCATAGCAAATAAATTTGAATGATTGAAATGCAATAACATTTCTAAAACAAGTAAAATTTAGAAAATAAAATCTACATCCTAATTTGGGTGTTAACACACCAATTATATTTGAATATTAGCAAGTAAAGAAAATTGATTTAGAGCATGTAATTTTGTTCTTCAGGAAAGAGAAAATGAAAAGAAAGTGTACTTGCACAGTAGTAGGAAAATCTTTATTCTTTTATCACATCCGTATTTTGTTGGCTAGTCCTTCACAGAAATCTATGGATAGGGTATTTTCCCCATTTTGAAATAATATTTTAAAACTTGAATATTCACTTTCTACCCTTTGTGGCTGTACCCCCACAGTTCATTGGACTGCTGTTGCTATCTGACAGGAGTGAGAACTGTTGCAAATACAAGCGTACATTCACTCTAAAAACGAGTTTGTTTTGTATGGGATCACACATGCCAGGAGTCCTGTGAATATAGCCCCGCTGACGTGTTCTTGACAAGAGAGAAGGGGTTATACTCGGTCAGTCTGAGATGAAAATGTAAGTGTTATCCTGTACAAAATTTATAAAATGGCATTAACTTATTTAGTGAGTGTCTGATCAGTTCCTTTCCCCTCTGATGCTCGCTTTCCTTCGTGTCCTGCCAGTTTGGCATCTATGGGCTTTTGCTTTGTACAACTGGTGCCTCTGTTTTGTCGATACTCTAAGCACATGTTTACCTTGCTTGATGAGTTATCAGTCCATGTTCCTACTTGCTCTTATGGTAGAATATTGCTGTGTCCCCATCAAAGCCTATGTTGTCTCCCTTGAACCGTTAAGGAATAACACAGCAATAGAACGCAGCAGAAATAGGGTTATATGACTTCTGAGACTGGGTCATTGAAGGAAGTAGGACTTTCTCTCATGCTCTCTCTATTCCATCTGTCTGTCTGTCTGTCTGTCATACACAAGTGCCTTGGGAGTCCTGAGTCAACATGTAAGAATGCTTGGGAGATCATGTAGAAAAACCAGACAGAGAAAGGAACCGAGAAACACAGTTTCCTAAAGACCTCCGGCCTTCTCAGGCCCTGTTTGTGTCTTCCATCAGAGACCCCACACACACATCAAGAAGCAGAGACAAACCGTCCCTGCTGTCCTTTGAAGTGGTTGTTCTCACCACTAACTTTTTGGAGTAATTTGCTGAAAAGTCACAGTACGTGTAACACCTCATCTCTTTATTCTAAATCCACTAAACACGTTTTGTCTTTCTTAAAGCCTCTGATTCTAAGAGTTGGCAAACCTTTTCTGTAAAGGACCACCTACTCCGCCATTGTACTGTGAATGCAGGCACAGACAGACGATCCCTAAATGAATGAGCCTGGCCTGGCTGTGTTCCAACAAGGCGGCTGCTGCTTCTTTTTCTTCTTCTTCTTTTTTTTTAAACAAACACAGGCTGTGGGCTGAATCTGGCCTGCTACAGTTTGATGACCTCTCCCCTATTCTTAGGGGTCATCTGTAATAGTCTCATGACCATGATAGTACAAAGTTCATCATGCAGACTGCACCAGAATGACAGAAATGGCACAGAGGGCCATGTCTGGAAATATGTCACATAAAAGTGAACAAAAGATCTGGAATGGCATGTTTTCCCACCTCCCACCCTCACCCACCAGACAGCACCAACCATTGCCACCACCACGATAGTTAGTTCCTCTTCAGAACCAGCCTAAGCTAGAGCCTTCCCCTTCTTTCTGTTTTATTTTATTCTTGATTGCCCCATATTGACTCTGCTCAACGGTGATAATCCTGAGGGTTTTTCTAGTGGCTCAAAGCCTGATTTGTTAAACCCAGTTCCCTGTGACTAAGTGCTCAGCATTCATTTCGCCCATGATGCTTGCAGCTCAAGGATGGGTAAGAATGCATCCCCTAGTCCAATTCCTATTCCTTGAAATGCCATCAGCTGTGAGCAGTAAGAAGTGACAAGTAGACAGGAGAGGACAATGGGGCTGCACTTTTGTTCCTGTCTCCAGAGAGCTGGCTTGCTGTTGGGGACTTGATAGCTTTAAGTGCTGATTTTGCAATGATGGCTAAGTAAGCAGTACTGAGTTCACAAGTTCACATCACAGAATATATCGAGAAAGAGGCCTTAATGAGAGGCAGAAGGACTCTGTGCTAGGCAGAAAACTCGCCGCTCCTTCCTCCTGGTTTTGCCGGATTCTCTAATAAGGGAATAACTTGGGGAAAAGAAAGGGAAGAAACTCTTAACTGTAACAGCAGGAGTTCCTCAGCAATCTTCTAAGCAGCTTCCTGAGAAGGCCTGCAGCCACTCAGCCTCTGCCAGGAAGGCTGAACGAGAGCAGACCTACATACATGACCTGTACACAGCCTCTCCGAGATGCTGGTTTCCCACAGGCCTTTGCCCTCCCCAGTATCAGCTGGCCACTCAAGAAAAAGGCAGGAATTTCAGTGACTGTTCTCAGCCTGGCCTGGGTATTTTCTCCCTTTTATACATATATTACACATGCCTTTTATAAATGGGGGTCACCAAAATTCAGGCAATACAGCAGGGTACTAAAAAATGAAGTTGCAATTTTGTTTCTAAAATAAATGGAGAGGAGAATTAGGAAGAGAATTTCTATTTTAGCAGTCCAAAAAGGCAAGCATAGGTGGTTAAAGGGAAAGTACATGATTCTTTGGAGTTGGGGAAATACCCAACACACAGACCTCAAGGCCTCTTGGGCACTGTAGTGGGTTAGAAATTTGGTGGCTTCAGACTCCAAAAGTAGGACTGACTACCTTGTGACTAACTCAATGGTGAAGATCTGATCTTCCTTTCCTACCAGACTTGCCCTCTACAACATGACAACTTTATAAGGAAGCAGAACAGTAATGGCTATGAACGGTCACTTCGGGTCTCAGAGAAACTGACACATTCTTCCAGAAAGCACTTGATATGCTCCAATGTAGTGTTCATTATTTTATTCTCTCTTTTCTTGGTTACCCCCCAAACACTATGTCAGTCTTGTTTTATAACAGTGGTGTTATACAGTATTTGTCTCTTTTTGACTGAGATATTTAAATTAGCATAAAGTCCTTCAGGATCACCCATGCTGTATAATATTTTATGAGTTCCTTGCTTTTCCATGCTGTATAGTGTTCCATGGTGTGAATATACCATTGGGGATTTTTTTATCCATTCATTTGTTAATGGGTGCTTGGATTGCTTCCATTTCTTTGCTATTGTGAATAATGCAGCAATACACATAGGAAAGTATACTGTTTAAAAGGAATATGTGATTAGGCATTATTTGTATGACAATAGTCTAGAATAAGAGGTGCATAGCAAAGTGTACTGGGAGGAGGGAGGGAGAGGTGGGAGAAATTATGCAACAATGAATGAATGTTTTTATTTTTTAAAAAGTGAACTTTGGGGAGTAGGGAGGAAAATGTGCAAGCATGAATGAATAAAAATATGACTTTTCTGTAAATTTTTGTTAAAATCACAATGAAAAAAAGGAAACTTGGGGAAAAAAGAAAGAAAGAAAGCAAGCACTTGATAAAGCAGCTGTCTGTGGGTGAGCCAACACAAACTTTCTGGGAAAATTGTGTTTTGAAGGATCTCTTTGATTTATAAAAGGCAGCAGACTGAATTTCTGGTCTGTGATGCCACAGAAACCATTTACACAGACTCAGATGGCTGTTTCTAATGCAAAGTGCTGTATTTGTGCAGGTGGTGAATCTGAGTGGATGATCTAGAAAGCCTGGGTTAGGTTCCAAATGGCAACAATCTAGTTAAGTGACTAGGGACAAGTCAGTCTTCTCATCTGCAAAATAGATCTTAATCAACCAATGGCTATTACCTGGCTGTTGCTGTTGGTTGTTAAGTGCCGTTGAGTCACAGGTGACTCATAGCGACCCTATGAAGGAAAGATCTCAACGCTTGGGTGTCTTTCATCCTCTCTCCAGGTTCATAGGGCTTCCGGAGGCAAGCTATTATGGAAGTGGACGCCACTCCTCCTTCCACGCTTGTTTTAATGGGGGAGCTCCACCCCACTCTCTGTCCGCATTGGGTAGCCAACCATTAACGCATTTGACACATCAGTGTCACAGTGTTCAGCCCCACAGCAACCTCAAGTTACTGCTGTATGGGAACTTGTACACCAAGGCTATATGACCTAGAGGAATGTCTGAACAAAAACAATGAAAGACAGGCCCGAGGGCCGCTGATTAAAAGTCACCCACCTTAGGCTTGGTAGCATCGCTTTCTGTCCTCTCGGCCAGTTGATCCCTCTCTCTATGTTGATGTTATTGTTGTTAAGTGCCGTCAAGTCCCAGGCGACTCATAGTGACCCTATGAAGGAGAGTCCTGATGCTTGGGTGAGGGTTTCCGGAGGCAAGCTATTACAGAAGTGGATGACACCTGACTGTTACGGAGTTCAAATGAGAACACATTGGGAAAGTATTTTTTAAAGTGCTTGGTAATGTTTCTTTTTTTTTTTTTAATTTTCTATGCAATTATGGCTTCCTCTTCTTCTTGTGTATCATAGAATCAGAACCGACCCATATATGATCCTCTGGTGGGTTTTCAGAGGCAGTTAATTGCACAGGAGGAAATTGTCCATCCTTCTCCCATGGAGCAGCTGGTGGCCTCAAACCATGTACCTCCAACTACTAGTCATTTTTTTTAAGCTAGGCATGATCCAAGCCACTTTCTCTTCAATTACTTCCTATGCATCTACAAGCTGGGGAATGACTAAGGATGACAAAAGAATTGATGCCTTTGAGTTGTGGTTTTGGAGAAGAGTATTGAATGTCCCATGGACTTCCAAAAGCACAAACAAATCTACCTCATAAGAAGTGCAACCAGGGTTCTCCTCAGAGGCAAAGATGATGAAACTTTGTCTGACATACTTTGGACATATTGTCAGGAGTGGCCAGACTTTGGAAAAAGACATCATGCTGGAAAAGCTGGAGGGTGAGAGAAAGAGAGGAAAACCTCCAACCAGGTGGATTAACACAATTGCTGTAACAATGGGCTGAGCCTATCAGAGATTGCTGCAACAGAGGGTGAGATTCAGATCTGCTGTTCATAGGGTTGCTGTGAGTTGCAGTCAACTTGATGGCACCTCACACCAGTAAACATCTTTCTGGTATTCTCTGCATTCAGCCAATACCCTTCTGATGTTAGCAAAGATATCCTTCATTTTTCTGAATCCAAATTTCACTTCTCTGTTCTCTGTTAATGTAATATGGCAACCATTTTTTTCCAGTTATCTTTTTCTCAGTTTGCCACAGTGCTGTAGCAAACACTGTGTACTGATGTGATGCTGGAAGCCCAATGCAATTATGGCTTAGTGGCAAGGAATTGAGATGCCAACCCCATGGTATGCAGTTCAAGCCTATCAGCTGCTGGCTGCTCTGTGGGAAAAAGATGAGCAATCTCCTCCTGTGTAATCAATCAACTACCTCTGAATACCTTCTGGTGCATTTGTGATGGGTAGGTTCCAACTTGAGGATATACAACAACAGCTAAGCAATAACAGGAGCAAAAAATCAATGGAAAGATGAACTCCTCTATTTTGTATTCACATGGTCTTTAGGGTTGTTGTTGTTGTTGTTATGTTCCATCATGTTGCCTGCGACTCATAATGACCCCATGTACAATATCTCTAAACCCTGCTCTATCTTGTGCCAATCTTATTGTCTCTGACCCACCTACCCCCATTACTCCAATCACTGAATCAACCCATCTCATCAAGGACCTCCTCTGTTGCCCTCCACCACATGTCCAAAGCATGTCAGACAAAGCTTGAGAATCCTTGCCTCCAAGGAGCAGCCTGGTTTCACCCTCTCTAGGATAAAGCTGTTTGTTCTCCAGGTAGTCCATGGTATATTCAATACTCTTCTCCAACACTACAGCTCAAAGGCATCAATTCTCCTTTTATCATCCCTAGTTGTTGACCAGCTCTCTGATGTATAGCAAGTAATTGCAAAGACCATGGTCTGTCTCAAACACATCTTAGTCTCCAGACCGACATCATTGCTCTTCAGTACTCTGGACAGGTCCCTGACAGCAGACTTTCCCAATGCAATTCATCTTTTAATTTCCTGACTGCTGGTGCCAAGAGTGTTGATTGTGGAGCCAAGCAAACGAAAACTTAACAATCTGTTTCTTGACTATCTATCATGATGCTGCCAATCAGCCCAGTGGTAAGAACCTTTGTTTTCTTGATGTTGAGCTTCAATTCATATTGAAGGCTGCAGTCCTTGACCTTCTGTAGCAAGTACTTCAGGTCCTTCTCAGTTTCTGCAAGCAGGGTTGTGTCATCTGCATAACACAGATTGTCAATGGATCTTCCTCCAATCCTGATGCCACATTTCTCCTTATAGAGCCTAGACTCCTGGATAATCTGTTCTGCATATAGATTGAAAAAGGTATGGAGATAGAACACATCCCTGGTGTACACCCTTCCCAATTTTGAACCATGCAGTGTTTCCTTGCTCTGTGCTGATAACTGCATCTTGGTCCAAGTATAGGTTTCACATAAGCATGATTAAGTGTTCTAGGATTCCCATTCTTCTCATAGTTAGCCACAGTTAATCCTTAAGTATTGTAATTTGAGGCTTGAATTTGTTCTTCAGTTCCTTGAGTTTAAGAAATGCTGAATGTATTCTATTTTAGGGCATTATTTTTATCGTAGGAGTATGCAATGAGGGTTGCAGAGTGGATTATATTTGGGGGTAGAGGGTG
>NW_006399751.1:44513268-44542509 GCF_000299155.1 Elephantulus edwardii | reverse complement strand
GTTGTCATTTCTGGCTCATGGCTTGGCAGCAAAAGACCAAAGCAGTTGTCATGTTAAACCGAGTCGTGGAGAAAGAAGCAGTTAAATGTGCACAGTACTGGCCAACAAAAGACGACCAAGAGATGCTGTTTAAAGAAACAGGATTCAGTGTGAAGTTCTTATCAGAAGATGTGAAATCATACTACACAGTACTTGTACTACAATTAGAAAATAACAATAGTGGTGAAACCAGAACAATATCTCACTTTCATTATACCACCTGGCCAGATTTTGGAGTTCCTGAATCACCAGCTTCATTTCTCAATTTCCTATTTAAAGTACGAGAATCTGGCTCCTTGAACCCTGAGCATGGGCCCGTGGTAGTCCACTGCAGTCCTGGTATTGGGCGATCTGGCACTTTTTTCTTAGTAGACACCTGTCTTATTTTGATGGAAAAAGGAAATGATATTAACATTAAACAAGTGTTACTGAATATGAGAAAGTATCGGATGGGACTTATTCAGACAGCAGATCAACTGAGATTCTCGTATATGGCTATAATAGAAGGAGCCAAGTATATAAAGGGAGATTCAAATATACAGAAACAATGGAGAGAACTTTCTAAAGAAGATTTATCTCCTGCTTTTGATCATTCATCAATCAAAATAATGACTGAAAAATACAATGGGAACAAATTAGGCTTAGAAGAAGGAAAATTTGTGAGTGATCAGTTTACAGGATTGCCCTCTAAAATGCAGGATACAGTAGAGGAAAAGAGTGAGAGTATTCTCCGGAAACGTATCCGAGAAGACAGAAAAGCTAACACAGCTCAGAAGGTTCAACAGATGAGACAGAGGCCAAATGAGACTGAATGAAAAAGAAAAAGGCCAAGATTGACAGACACCTAATTGTTCATGACATAAGAATATTCTGCATCTATAAGAATATACTCCATCTATAAATTTTGAACCATTGATGTGCAAGCAAGACATGATGGCCACTCTGGAAACTAAAGTGAGGCTGATAGATCTTTAGATTGCCTTACAACTGTCTGTTTACAAAGTAAACTTTATATCCAGGGAATGAAGAACACCCACCAGCAGAAAACTTTGCTAATCTAATTTGGTTTATTTTTACATGTGTGTATGAAATGTAGAAAGATGTAAAAGAAAGAAGTGAAAGGAAACTACTTTGTATTCTACTGCCATTCCTACTGTACTTTTATACCTTTTGGCAGCATTAAATACTTTTATTTTTAAAAAAAGAAATGCTGAATGAATTCAGCCCCTTTGATTTTCTAACCCCAGCTCTTTGCATATTTCAATATTTTCCTTTGCCTTCCCGTGATGCCCTTTGAAACCTTCTGTTCAACTCCTTAATATCTTGATTTCTTCCCTTTGCTTTGACATCTTGGCATTCTATTGCAATAGTTAGAGTCTCTTCTGACATCCATCTTGGTCTTTTCTTCCTCCCCTGTCTTTGTAAAGACTCTCTGCATTCTTCCTGGATGATATTCTTGATATCTTCCCACATCTTATCTGGTCTTCACTCATTGGTGTATTATACTGCTAATCCAAAGGCTGCACTTCTCTGGCAATTTGAATCCACCAGTGACTCTTCAGGAGAAAGACTAACAATTTTCTTCTATGTGCTTTAAAGCCTCAAAAACCCAATGGAGGGTCAGCTATGAGTCAACTCATGGCAATGGGTGAGTTGAGTTACGTAGAGACTCAACGATAGAGATGGTGCCCAGTTACCGCTCTCAGCTGTTTTAATAGTTTAACTGTGATACAATGAGAGGAAATGTGGAGCAAACCCTCAAATTCTCCAAAATAAACAGAAAAACAGACTGAATGGACTGGTTGAATTTGGGGCAATTTCTGCAATGATTTCCCACCCTGAGACACTCTTCAAACTTTGAACCAAAACAAACTGTTGAGGTCATCTTGCACCCAAATTTAAAAATGGTTGATAGAGTAATGGCTATCACCAGTAAAGATTATTTGCCTTTGAGAACTCATCTAAATGAGGCCAAACACTTAATACGTACTTTAAAACAAAAATGAAACTGGATGAAATATGTTTACGGCATTGAAGTCTATGGGGGAGAGAATAGTTTAAAAGTATTATATTTTAGGGCATTATTTTTATCGTAGGAGTATGCAATGAGGGTTGCAGAGTGGATTATATTTGGGGGTAGTGGGTGGGGTTTTGGGAGGTGTGGGGGGGATTGTGTACCAATGAGGGAGTTTTTCTTTTGCTTTTCAAGGAGAGGAGCAAACGGGGGAGAGGGGGGAGAGGTTTGTGCGGGGAGAAGGGTGCAACAATGAATGAATGGAATCCCAAAATCTCTGTAGATGTTCATTGAAAAGAAAAATAAACAACCTAAATTTAAAAAGAAAAAAAGCTGGAAGTGCGGGTAGGGGGAAGCTGGAAGTGGAAATAAGATTTACTTAAAAAATGACACTACTAAGTATGTATTCTAAAGAAATAATAAATGATATATGAACACACACACACACAAAAATGAGAAGGTAAGAGGACAAGGAAATGAAATTAATGGAAATAATGAGAATGTTTGTGCTTTGGGAAAAGGAAACCAATGTCAATGAACAATTTGTTTAGAAATTGATGAGTGAGAACTTTCTTGCCATGTAAACCTTCAGCAAAGACACATTAAAATATTATCTTTTAAGAAATTCAATGGCTCTCTTTTTGTGGCACCACTGGGGCAATTGGCTGCTTCCCCATGAAGCTGAACATCTCTTTCCCTTTCACTGACTGCCAAAAACTCATTGAAGTGGACGACGATGAGTGCAAACTGTGTACATTTTATGAGAAGCGAATGGCCGCAGAAGTTGCTGCTGATTCTCTTGGTGAGGAGTGGAAGGGCTATGTTGTCTGGACCAGTGGTGGAAACGACAAACAAGGTTTTGACCTATGGCTGAATTCACCTTCTAATGAGTAAAGGGCACTCTTGTGAGAGACCATGGAGAACTGGAAAGAGGAAGTGCAAATCTGTATGGAGTTGCTTTGTGGATGCCAGTCTGAGTGTTCTCAACTTGGTTATTGTCAAGAAAGGGGAGAAGGATGATCCCAGGACTGATACCACTGGGGCCCAAGAGAGCCAGCAGAATTCACAAACTCTTCAATCTCTCCAAAGAAGACGATGTCCGTCAATATGTTTTAAGAGAGCCACTGAACAAAGAAGGTAAGAAACCCAGGGCCAAAGATTCAGTGTCTTGTTACTCCACATGTCCTGCAGCACAAGCACCAGTGCATTTCGCTGAAGAAACAGCTCACTAAGAAGAATAAGGAGGAGGCTGCAAAGGAAGCTAAGCTTCTGGCCAAGAGAATGAAGGAGGCCAAAGAGAAATGCCAGGAGCAGATCGCCAAGAGACAGAGGCTGTCCTCTCTGAGAGCTTCTACTTCCAAATCCAAATCCAGTCAGAAATAGAATTTTCTATGTGTGGAAAATTAATAAACTCATGTATTAAATTTCCTTAAGAAATTCATCAGAGAGAGAGAGAGAGAAGGAAAGTGGAGATGATCTGGTGATTGAGATGTTTTTATCATTAAGCATTTATGCACCACTTTACATTTTCAGAAAGCATAACAACCTTCTTTCCCTTGCTTACTTTGACAGGTTAACATAACATTTATGACCTTGGAATAATTATTAGTGTCAAAGCATGGCTGAATGGAGGAAAGTTCAGAAAAACATTAGTACAACTGTATCCCCACCCCCACCCCCCCTTTGTGGATAGACATATACATCAGCTATGGAGAAATTGGTTTGGGGTGGTTCTTTTCTTTCCTCACATAGCTAATATAGATTAGACTAGAGACCAGAAGAAAAATTTATCTACAAACTATGAATATGTCTCTTCTTCTCCTTATAAAATCAAGGTAGAAGTTAAAAATTCATTACTTCTTATGAACCACACCTGCCAGAGATAGATTTATTTCCAGTAACAGAGAAATGGCTAGACACTTAGAATTTTCCCTGGAAAAGCAAATTACACAGGCCTCTGCAGCCCCACTCCATATCCTGCTCTGAATTATGTGCATGAAGTGGGCTGCTGATATGACTGCAGATACAATCACAAATACAATTCTACAAGCTCTGTTACCTCAAGGCCAACAAAACTTTGGTAATCTTTCCTATTTCTGAAAATGAAGACGTAAATATGGGACCAGAGAACATTTCTTTGAAAAAAGTAAATAAAACAAAACCAAAATTAAACATTTCAGTGAGCTATGTAAATGGAGAATCAGAATCTTATTCTGAAATGGAGATATTTGGGATAAGAGCTATAAGTCAGAGAAAGAAAGACCCCAAAAAAGGTTGATTGATGCAGTGGCTATAACAATGGTTTTGAGCATATCAGAAACCATGAAGACCTTGTCCAGCACAGGGCATGGTTCAGATCTGTTGTCCTTTGGGTCACTAGGAGCTGTAGTTGACTAAGTGGCACCTAACAACAACAAACTACTCCTCAAGTGAAAGTTGGACAATGAATAAGGAAGAGGAGAAACAGATGGCTTTGAATTGTGTTGGTGTTGGCAAAAAATATTGGATATACCATGGACTGTCAAAAGAACATTCCAAAGTGTCTTGGAGGATGTGCAAATGGGGTGCTCCTTAGAGGCAAGGATGGTGAAACTTGGTTACACATACTTTGGGCATGTTGTCAGGAAGGACCAGTCCTTGGGAAAAGAAATCATGGTAGGAAAGGTAGAGAGAGAGGGTCCGTGAAAGAGAGAAACAATCTCAATCATTAACTGACACAGTGACTGCAGCATTGCACTTGAGCATGATGGAGACCAGAGACCATGATGATGGTGCAGGATAGGGCAAACTTCCTATCAGTTGTTCAAGGGTCTTTATGAGTCATAATTGACTCAGTAGCCCCTCAAGATAAAGAAAATACACTTTGTTGAAAGTTTGGTTTTGTTTGCCTTGAGTTGTCATAGCAAGACTGTGGGGTTTGGGTTTGCCTTTTCATCCTTCACTGAGCTGGGTCCAAAAAGCAAAGCACAATAAGTGGACAAAGACTTGACTTTGGTGGCAAGTCAGGTTACAAACGATGAGGAGTAGAGGAACACCAAGGAGCAAAGGTGGCAGATAGAGCTTCCTCATGGGTGGTCTATGGCTAGAACACTCTGGAAAGAGTTCTAGCTCATATTTAAATTTTAAGATTTGTGGGCCTTGGTTGGGATTTGTTGTGTTTTGGGTTTTTATTATTATTGTTGTTATTATTATTATTGTAAATCTAACTACAGATCTTAGAAAATTTTATTATGTATAAGATTCTCACCACTGGACCAATTGGCAGCATCAGGATGGATGATGAAGAGATTGAGATTTTTCACAGCTTTAGTCTGCTTGGCTCCACAATCAACACTCTTGGCACCAGCAGCCAGGAAATTAAAAGACGTATTGCAATGGGAAAGTCTGTTGTTAGGGGCCTCTCTAAAGTACTCAAGAGCAATGGTGTGTCTCTAGAGACTAAGGTGCATCTGGTACAGGTCATGGTCTTGCAATCACTTGTTATGTGTCAGAAAACTGGACAATGACCAGGGAGGACAGAAGGAGAATTTATGCCTTTGAGCTTTGGTGTTGAAGAGTGCTGAGGGTGCCATGAACTGCCAAGAAAACAAACAGATTCTTCTGGAGAGGGTTAAACCAGGCTGCTCCTTGGAGGCAAGGATTCTGAGACTTCATCTGACATACTTTGGTCATGTTGTAAGGAGAGACCAGTCCTTGGAGAAAGACATCATGCTTGGGAGGGTGGAGGGTAGGCGCAGGAGGGGAAGGCCCTCTGGGAGATGGATTGATTCAGTGACTGGGGCAATCGGGATGAGTGTGTTGGAGACAGTGAGATTGGCACAGGACAGAGAAGAGTTTAGAGCTGTTGTACATAGGGTCGCTATGAGTCGCAAGCGACTCGATGGCACATAACAACAACAACAACAACATAAGGTATGTTGCTTCTGTTATTGTTATTTGTTGAGTTAGATATGACACAGATGACCCTCCAGCTGGTTTTCAGATGCTGTAAATCACGTAAGAGGAGATTTCCAATCTCCCTCCCACAGAGCAGCTAGCTAATAATTGAACTGTCTGACTTTGAGTTGGCAGCACAGCTCCCACCAGAGGTTCCTGAATAAGGTATGTTGTTGTTAGGCCTTGATGAGACAAGCATGACTCATAGCAACCCTATAAACAACCAGTCTGAACATTTATTGTCCTATCCTGTGCCCTCCTCACAATCCCTGACACACTTGAGCCCATTGCTGCAGACATTGTGTCAATCCATCTGGTCGAGGGTCTTCTTTTCCTTTGTAGTCTCTCCACTCCCCTGAGCATGATGTTTCTCTCCAAGGAATAACCTCTTCAAGGAAAATGCTAAAAGTATGTAAGACAAAGCTTTATCATCTTTGCTTCCAAGAAGCACTCTGGCTGCACTCTCTCCAAGATATATGTGTTTGTTCTTTGGACAGTCCATGGGCCATTCAGTACTCTTTTCCAACACCACAGCTCAAAAGCATCACTTCTTCTGTAGTCCTTAGTCATTATCCAGCTGTGAGATGCATAACATGTGACTGCAAAGGCCATCACCTGAATCAGGAACACCATCCTCAAACACAAACCATTGCTTCTCAATAATTTGGAGAGGGTCGTGATTGTAGACTTTCCCAGTGCAACATATCTCCTAATCTACTTACTGCTGGTACAAACTGTATTGATCCAAGTAAGAAATAGTTTTAATCTTTTCTCCATCTAATGTAATGTAGCCTATTGGTCCAGTGATGAGGATTTTTGTTTTCTTGATAAGATTCAACCCATATTGAAGACTGTAGTATTTGATCATCTGCTGCAAGTGTTTCAAGTGTTCCTCACTTTCCTCATGCAGAGTGTGACATCTGCATAACAAAGGTTATTGATGAGTTTTCTTCCAATCTTGATGCCATATTCTTCTTCATAAACTCCAGTTTTTTAAGATAATTTGCTTGGCATACAGATTGAATAGGTATGGAGAAAGGATATAACCTTGATGCACACCTTTCTTAATTTTAAGACAAGCAGTGTTCCCTTGCTCTGTTCATACAATAGCCTCTTGGTCTAGGTATAGGTTTCACAGGAGCACAATAACCATCCTGAGACTCTCATTCTTCTCACTATCACCCATCATTTGTTAAGATCCACACACCTTTGCATAGTCAATTAAAAAAATGAGGTATAGGTTAGAAAGTTTTCAAGTGTCAGCATTGCTTGGGAAAGTCTTCCAAACACCAAAACCAAACTTAGGTTAACTGAGTTCATTAAGATTCACATTCGCTCTATAGGGTTGCTATGGGCTAAGAAAGCTTTAGAGGAGGGAAAGAACAATTTTTGTGTAGTGAGACAGAACTCAGGATCCAAGAACAGGAGAGAAAGCTTAGGAGACAGAGATAAAAACAAGCTGAAATAGAAAATAAGAAAGGTCTTTCCTGATCTTCCAAATAATACAAGCAATAAATCAGGCCCAGGGGGCTTTAATTACTAACCTCTCCAAGTTTAGGGGCTTTTTGTCAGTTGCTGACCTATTTATTCTGAAATTTTTCTGCCAATTCCTACTCATCCTCTCCCTTCTCTTCTGTTTCAAAAAAGTTTGAGTGGCTTTTTTTGTTTTGTTTTGTTTTTGTTTTTAACCCCAAACTGCTCAAATGTTTTGACTGGAAGCCAGGTCATTCTGACAAACCAAAAGCCATGAAGAGTTCTGATGATTAATATTGTAACATGATGTTCCATGTCAACGTGGCTAGACTATGACTTTTGGGTGGGATGGTGATACTGGACCAGGTGCTTTCCCATAATGTAATACAATGTAACCAGCTTTCATTTTATGATCTGATGTGAGTAGCCAATCAGCTGAAAGAGGATTTCCCTTGGAGGTGTGACCTGCCTGCAGTATATAAAAGGATGTTCCCTTCCTTCCCTACTTTATCTCTCGTTCTTAGGATGTAAACCTCAAGAAAGCTCAAGTTTGCCATCTGGCCTGCGGAGTTTACTTTTGCCAACTCTTACAAACTTAGAAGCCAGCAGAGGTCTCCAGCCTGCTGTCAGACTCACCTATTCGAAACTTGCAATCTCCTACAATTGAATGAGTGATTTCCTTGTAAATCGATCTCACTCATTCACTGACTCACTCTCTTTCTGTGTGTATATGTGTTTCACTACTTTTGCTACTCTGGAGAATCCATACTAACAAATCAGCCCAAGTGCAATGGTTCATTGAGACCCACATCCCTAAGCCCATGCTGCTGTTATTGTTGTTATGTGCCATTGAGTCGCCTGCAATTCAAGCACTGTATTTAAATTTCCACTCAGTTGGTCTATTATCCTCAGGTTTTCTATAATCTAACATTGCTGTTGTTGTTTTTTATTGTTTTCTGTAGAGTCAGAACCGACTTATAGCTAAGCCTCCAAGAATATTTTCAGAGGCTGTGAATCGCACAGGAGGTAATTGCTCATATCTTTTTCCTGCACAGCAGCTGGTGGTTTTGAACCATCTGCCTTTGGGTAGGCAGCACAAGTCCTTACCACTAGGCCACCAAAGTTCTCAATTCTAATATACCTCTTTATTTTTACAGTTTCCAATGTAGCTCTAATCTTTCCTTAGTTGCTTAGTCAACTTACAATGTTCAGAGAAATGCATGCCCTCATTCAACCAGCAAATATTTATTGCTTGTTGTATGTGTCAGGTATGATTCTAGATGTAAATCCCTCTGGATGTCAACTTTAGGAATAGCTTCAATAGCATGTCAGTCTTTATGTGCTACCAAACCCCTAACTTCAGCACCCAGATCTCCAGCCACAGGGGTAAATAATTCTATTCCATCCACACCCTGCTGATTCTTCCCACTTTCTCCTTTATTTTATCTTTTTAAATCATTGCATTCTTTGTCTCTGGCTCCTATACTTCTAGTAACTCAGGAAGTGCCGCCAAAACCACAAGATATCGTGGACCTTTGGGGAATTTAAATGCAACTCCCTTTCCTGTTTAGCATCTTGACACCAACTCAAAAGAAAATTCACTCAAATTGCCAAGGATAAATAATGTGCAAGTATTTTAGGAAAACAGATCTTTGCTCCACTGCAGTGCTTGTTAATTTAGAAAACGTAGTATAAGTTACGGATCTATGAGGGAAACTGGGAAAACAAATTGAATTGATGCCTTAGAATGAAGCACTACCATATTTGGAACCTCTTTCCCCGCCCTCAATACTCCTGCAACAGTCCAGGATGACAATGGCAAAATAAGGATTTTGGCTCTGTCTGCTCTTAAAAGTCTTGACTTAAAAGGGAAGCAGAACCTGTCACCACATCAAACATTTCCAGATTCATCCTAATGGCGTCTGAGTCTGAGAAACATATTATAAAAGCTTGCCAGCACCCAGAAAGAGTGTAAATCTATGACTGCAAAGAGTATTGGGATCATAGCATTGATGAGTCAGTTACAACCAGTCTTGAGCCCACAAGATTAACCATGTCACTTGTGATTTTTTGGCATTTGGAAAAAAGAAAAAGAGAAGATGAAGTGAGCACATGCAATGAACCCAGCAAATATGCCCTCTGGAGACGTGTACCTCTCCCTAGGACGTGTCAAAAACTTCCTTTCGTTGACATGAATGCATTTCAGGAATTGATACTCAATACTGGTCTTCACTTGTGGTGAATAACCTCCCAAATCGGGAAGCATTTCTCTGCGCAGGTGAAGGCAACTTTCCCCAGCCCAAGTGATTCACAGAGGCCCTCAAACCATTGCCTAGACTTCCTTCTTTCCTTCCAAAGTTAGCCAGGCAGTCGGCCTCATTTTGCTCACTTTCAGCAATGCAAACATGTCAAACAAAAATCTCAGCATTAAAGAAATGTTGCCAGAAGGTCATGCAAGTACCAACTCAGGTTCTTGCTGCCGTGATGCTTGCACAGTCACCACACTCAAAAAAGGAAAACAGTTCATTTTTATCAGTAATTTTTTTCCCTGCCAATATGAATAGAAAGGGTCATTTTCTGCCTTGGTTTTTATAAACTCTGCGTGTTTAAAGAGGATAAATGCACACAAGGAAGATGCAAACCGCAGCGACCACAATATCCCAGCTCTGTCCTATTCAACTCTTTTTTTTTTCCTCTTCAGTGAGCTTTGCATAAAGCTTACCCAAACCCACATGGATTTCTATAATATCCAAAAAGAATGACAATGAGTGATGTGATGTAGGTGGAAACTGCCTGAAGAAACCTAAATTGTAACAGGGAAAAAAATGACATTTTAGATTTTAAATGTTACACAGTTTTTATAAAGCTTCAGTCAATTTATTTTATTTATTCTAATGAAGAGCATTACAACTGCTTTACTGCACTGAAGCAAGCATCGATCACATCATTAATCACACCTTGTGAATAGCCACAAATCAAGTTCTAACAGCAAGCACTGAATCAGGGGCAATGAAGCATAAACTCCTTCACAATTTATGATCTCTCCAATTGCATCTTTTCAACCATTAAATTGCAAGATACCATAAATTTTTATCTTCTTCACTTCAGTCACATTATTGATTCTGCCGTGTGAAATATAGAAGCGCTGTAAATCTCGGCTATTGAATTAAATTTAAAGTCTCGACTTCAGAAAAGAAACCCAACACACTGCCATGGCTGTTAATTTACACTGAGGAACAAATGATAGAAACATTAAAATTTAAATGGACAACAGGGATTTCTAAAAGGCACGGTTCTGTCAATCCAGTCCTTGTCAACCTTGAAGGCTTTTTAAAAAAATGATTATTATTAATTCAAATTTTGAGATGTAAATGAAGAAAATTGAAATTTTAGAAAAGAGAATGTAGGCAGGTGGATTTCCACAAGAACAAGTGACAGATGTAGAAAGGCTTCTTTCTCATTGTCCTACAAACAGGACAATGACAGCGGGTCCTCCTATCCCCACCCTGTAGTCAGGTCCTGCTCTGAACAGCTTCTGTGTAAAGTGATCCCCTGTGAGGTCATCAACTTGGTTTTTCCATTTGTCTTCCTCACTGTGGATCCCTTTTCTGTCCTGCTGTCCTTCTCAGAGAAGCCCTGGGTTGTACATCAGAGTAAGCATCAGGTCAGCTGTTTGAATCCACCAGCTACTCTCAGGGAGAAAAAAATGTGGCAATCTACTTCTGTAAAGATTCACAGCCTCAGAAACCCTGTTTACTCTGTCCTACAGCATTGTTTTGGATCAGAATTCCTTCAAGAGTAGTGAGTGGTTCTTCACTGAGACGCCCTATTGTCTGGTTTCTGATTGGGTTTGACCAATGGAAAGCAGACAACAAAGAGCAGGAAGACGGAGAGGCAAGCACATTAGTTCCTCACACCCTCCCTGAGTCCACACCTGGGTTTGGGTGGAATGGGACCCTCCATGCCTACAGCTCCTGCAGTGGGGGCCTGAGGTCTCTCTCTAGCTCCAGCTCCCACCAAGCCCCAGTGGCACTATTTCCATCCTCAATATCTTCAGGTCTGACATTCTTAAAGACACTTCCCTTCTTTGACTTCTCTCCAGGTGCGTCTAGCAAAAATGAAAAAAAAAAAAAAAATTAATGCTCTTGACTGACTCCAAGAGATCCATGTGTCAGAGCAGAGCTGTGCTCTGTAAGCATTTCAATGAATGACAGCTTTCTAGGTTGTCAGGCCTTTCTTCTGAGGTGCCTCTGGATAGTCTAGGATGAAATCTCCAACCTTCTTACTAGCAGCCTAGTGTGTGTACCCAGATGTCTCAGCATCACTTTATGATTCCTTTATTCCCTGTCCATGACTCTGTAAACAGCCCCTCATTAAAGTATCTTCATTTGAACTCGGGAATTCTCGAGCGGGATTCTGACTCCTGCTACAGCTTTGATGGATACAGAAGATGCCAGGCTGCACAGGAGACCTGGCCATAACCCAACAGTGCAGTGAAAGTCGGAATATCACAGAAAAACAGTGAAAAGCCTGAATATGTCAGACCACTGATACATTCACTAATACATTGAGAAACGTCACTTACATTTTGACAGGTTAGCTGAGCTTGGTTATAATGGCATAATGGCATGACAAGTTTCTTTTTGCAATAAATTGACAGGGAAGTTTCAATATTTTAGTCACAGAGGGTATGACTAGATTGAAGAAAGTCCCCAGATGCAGATGGTTAATGTGCTTGAGATTGGAGGGTCAAGTTAACCCCAGAGTACCACAGGAAAAAGGTCCTGGTGTCTACTTCTGAGAAAGCAATAATGGAAAATCCTAAAGGGCATTAAGTCAACTCTGTAGCAACTGCTATGTGCCTACTCCTTGTCTCTTTCTCTTGGTTTGAATCTACTAGTTACTTCCCATGAAAATGATGGACAATCTGTTTTCTGGAAATTCAGAGCCTCACAGGGAGAGCTGCGAGTTGGTTCTGACTCAACAGTATTGTGTCTAAGTACACACATACATGCGCGTACATTTTTATATGCCATAAATTTGGCAGTGGATTTCTCTCTCTCTCTCTCTACACACACACACACACACACACACACTCGTCAGTCATTGCTGTGGAGCTGGAACCAACTCATAGCTGACCCTCCAGCAGGCTTGCAGAAGCTGTAAATTGCACAGAAGGAAACTGCCTATCTTTCTCCCTTAGAGAAGCTGGTGAATTTGAACTGCCTGCCTTTATGGTTCATAGCACAACTCCTTACCCACTATATCACCAGAGTCCCTGGTGTATATCAAGTGTCTGTATATATATATATAATTGATGCGGCTCTGATGGCATTGTTTGTATAGGAAGTTGCACTGTTAATTCAAAGATTGCACCTTTTTGATGGTTTTTAAATCCACTAGTAGCTCATCAGGAGAAAGATCTCCCTTGCAACTTACAGACTTCAAAATCCAGGGGCGGATCAGCTACAAGTTAGTTCTGACTCAATAGCAATGAAAAAAGAGAGATGATGTATGCTTTCAATAATATCCTATTTTTATGTGATCAAATGCATAAATGCACATAGATACATATATACATTTACGTATATTCTTCCCTAACCCTTACACACTTGATATTCTGCCACACTTCTTACTTGTTTTCACTTAATAACATACCTTAACACTTGGTGACAACATGTTACAAAGCTTATTTTATATCAGCACCTAAGCAGTTGCTTTTTAAATCTGTAGAGTAGTTCATGAAGATGGATCATCTTTTTTAATTTTATCCATTGCTGATAGACATTCGATTGCTAATGCAAACTCTTGCTATTGCAAATAATCGTACAGTGAATAATAGTCTTGTACACATGTCATTTCACAAATACCACACAGTAACTTTTAAAATTGATTTAACATTAAAAAAAAATTGGACTTCAAATGGAAAAGGATTTGAAACCTCCCCAGAAAAGTGAAAGTTCTGGCACTGATGAACTTTCACTCCACCTGGCAACAGTCAGCCAGACTAAGGATGTCCCTGTTAGAAGCATTTGTGTGTTCCCTAATTTACCAAAACCTCCATGCACCTTTCCGCGGTCTGTAGGATCCAGATGGGCATTTGAAAGAAACGCATCATTCTCATGTTCAAGTTGTTACCCTGAACAGTAAAGACCCTCTCAGGATGCCCAGCCATAATGGAATGAATGGATTGAAAAATTATGGTATATTCACACAATGGAATACTATACAGCATGCAGGAGCAATGATTTTGTAAATTACTACCTAACATGGGAGGGACTGGAGATCACTCTGCTAAATGAACTAGCTCAGTTTTACAAAGACAAATACTGCATAAAACTGTTATTGTAGAATGAGTACAAGGATCTAAGGAGGGGAGTGGGGGAGCTTAGTCACACAGTCACACAATTTGATGGGTGGAGGGAGGAATGGGTAAAGGAAAGGAAAAAGATCTGGTGTGAAAAAACAATGTATAGGATCTTTGTAAGTAAACCAGCATAAAATAATTTTTTTTAAAAAGAAAGATCTCTTTTTAAAAAATATATGTTTATATGTATATGTGACCTCTGGTGGCCTAGTGATAAGAAGCTGCGCTGCAATCCCTAAGGTTCATGGTTCAAGGCCACCAGCCACTCTGAGGGAGTAGGATGGGCAATCTCCTCCCGTGGGATTAGCTGCCTCTGAAACTAACTAAACAACAGTGATAAAATACATATTGGAGCCCTGACCCCTTTACTTACAGATGTAATCTTGTTTGGAAACTGGAGTATAATTTACTGAATCACTCACTGTTGATGGACATATAGGTTAGTTCCCTTATCTTGGTATTACAAACAACCCCACAGTTGTTAATAAAATTATCCTTGAGTAGGATGGAATATACTCTCTTAAGAGTTACAGTAGACTTTGACACAGCAACACAAGTATTAGGAAAGATAGATGAGGATAAATTGCAAGCCAAAGACCTGAGTCATATTAGGAATGACAAGGGCAGGATAAGACCTTGATTTAAACTTTTGACAGTCAGAATCATGGAAAAAATAAATTTCCATTCTTCAAAGTCATCTACCTGTATTTGGGTTATTATAGCACCAGAAAACCAACCATTCCCCTTCCCTCCCTGGTTCTATAAATTTTCGGAATGTCACTCTTTCTCCAATCTCACTATGAAGGAAATTCCACGAAGAAATATATTTTCTTTTGTTCTCCACCTCAACTTCAGCAACTAAAGAAGCAAAAAAATACAATAAATGAATAAGTGGAAGCAAGAATGCACTAAAGATCAAGTATATGAAGATCTACATATCTTCAATCTGTCTTGTTTTCACTCATGTCACATTAGCTTATCCAATACAAATTTTCCTATTTTGTCAGCTACATGTTTTTCCAAGTTTATCAGTATTATCTTCTATTAATTTTGAGTCACTTTTCCTATTCTACTTATTAGACCTTTTTTATTTGTTTGGGTGGTGGTTTTTATGGTTTTTCTCTCCAATAGTTCCAACCTTCTTGGTTTCAAATCAGAAGAAATCAGATTTATGTTTTTCACCTGTTCTTCAAATCCATAAATCTTATTTTAAATTCCAAAACAGCTCTAACAGCTTTGAAATGTTAATAACCCTATAAAAATATTCACATTAGTCCAAATTATATGATTAATGTAGTTTCTTCCCAGTGAACATTTAAACGACTTTAAACACGACATTCTTTCTGACAGTCGATATATGATACAAGTCCATTTTAGAAAAATGAAAAAGGTGAATGATAATATCAAATAATTGTGATTTTAAAATGAGCACCAGAGTTTTACCAATCCAAGGTTTTTTCCATGGTAATTTGTTATATAATCAGTGGGCTGCCAACAGCATGCTGTTGAGTTGATTTCAACTCAGAGTGATCCTTGTGGCAAAATAGAACTGGCCCATAGGGTTTGCTAGGCTATAATCTTTATGGAAGCAAATCACCAGGTTTTTCAAACTGGATGGGTTCAAACCCTCCAACATTATATGTACTTTTTAAGGGATCCATACAGTCAAATGCTTTTGCAAATACAGTAAAACAGAGGTAAACATCTTTCTGGTGTTCTTTGCTTTCAGTCAAGATCCATCCAACAACAGCGACGATATCCCTTGTTCCTCTTTTGAATGTGGCTTAGAGTTAGTGGTTGTACTTATAATATACTGCTGCAATATTTAAAATGTTTTTTCAGTAAAACTTCAATTGTGTGTGATATTAATTATATTATTTTCTAATTTTCTCATTCTGTTAAGTCACATTTCTTTGGAATGAGCACAGACATGGATCTCTTCCAGGCAGTTGGACAGGTTTTCCAGAATTCTTGGCATAAACAAGCGAGCATTTCCAATGATGTATCCATTTGCTGGAACATCTCAGCTGGTATTCTGTAAATTCTTAGTCTTCAGCTTGCCAGTGCAAAGGGAAGGGCCCCTCTAAGGCCAGGCCCTCTATGGCTGCTAGTGAGGAAGGCCTGTGTGGAAAGTCTCCAACTATCCACTACTAAGTGATAATATTTGACCTTTGATAGGCTTTTTGAGATTAACTGACTTGCCCAAGATTATATAGGTGCAAGAATGGGTATCAGTGTTTCAGTGGGAGAATTGGTTTTGATTCCCAGCCAGGGTATTCTGTGTACATTGTTGTCACTGTTACGTGCTGTCAAGTCAGCTATGACTCATAGCAAGCCTATGCAGAACAGCTGTGAACCTTGTCCTATCCTGAGCCAACCTCACTGTCTCTGGCACACCTGCCCGCATTGCCACAGTCATTGTATCAATCCATCACATTCAGGGTCTTCCTCTCCTGTCCTATCGTCCTAACCCTCCAAACATGATGTCCTTCTCAAAGGACTGGTCTCTCTTGTCAATAGGTCAAAAGTGTGTGAGATGACACTTTAAAATCCTTGCCTCCAAAGAGCAACCTAGCTTCACCTTCTCTAGGACAGAACTACTGGTGCTCTCATGTGCATTAGGCAGTACTTTTAAAAGTGCAGCCAGGATTCTCCTTAAAGGCAAGGATAGCAAAGCTTCATCTTACATACTTTGGGCATGTTGTTGGAAGGGGTTATTTCTTGGAAAGGGACATCATGCTTGAGGGTCAGTGAATGAGATAGATTGACATAGTGACTAAAGCAACGATCTCAAGTATGTCAGAGATGATGAGATGGCACAGGACAGGACAGGACAGGATTCAGATCTGTTGCTAATAGGGTCACTATGAGTTGTCTTCAACTTGACGGCATATAACAATATCAACATGATATTGAAAAGGTTTTAGCAGACTAAAACAGACAAAGAAGAAAGGCCTGGTAACCTGTTCCTGAAAATCAGTCACTGAAAACCTTATGGATCACTACCATCAGACCCACAGGCAACGGTGGTGAAGGATGTGCCAATGTGTTACCCTGTTGTGTCTGGCATTTCTGTGAGTACAGGGTGAGTCAAAGTCAGCTAGCAATAACAACTATGAGCCAGAACTTAAATTTGGCCGTGGTTCTTCAGAGGTAAGTAATAAACATAATCCCTGGATAGAGTTGAACTGAAGATAAAAGTACATGACTTTGAAATATTGTGTCCCCAGCCACCCCCTGGAAAAAGGGCCTCCTCCCCCCCATTATAAAACTGTGGAAGCAGTAGGGTGCAAGGAAGAGAGAAGTACGTAAGGATTCCCTGGGTTGCGACTATTTTTACAGGCTGGTAAAAATTCTTAGAGCCCCTGGTCATACAATTGTACCAAGAACCTGTTGGCCTACATATCACTCATTTAAATTCACACTCAACTTGGAGTCGCCAATGCTTCAAATGTCTCCTGGAGAACATGTAGAAATAAGTGCTCTCTGGAAGCCCAGAGGCAGCCTTCATCAAAGGCTGATTCCCTCTGTCCAAGGGTGAGTTTTATGAGAGGGAGAATAATGGGTAACTGTCCACATTTTATTCTTTGACATTCCAATTACATTAACCAAGGTGGCCATTAGAGATCAATGAATGGGCCAGCCAAATGATGTGAGGGCTAAGAGGGGTGAGTCATGGGAAAGATGGCCCTGGGTGGCCGTGGGGCAGTGGTAGGCGCCTGTGAACATGTACTTTCTCTCTGTGAGCCTCAGCCCATCGCTTCTAAAGTGCTGTCCCTTCATTACCCTCCTGCTGTTCTTTTCTGACAATCTGAGCCTGTCAATCTAGACCATTGCCTGGGTTGGAAACCTAGTTAAACTGGGATTCATCTTGTCATTTCAAAAGGCATTTTCTGTTTGTGAGCAAAACTAAATGAGTGAGTTCCCAACTACTGGTAATTTTCACTGAAGCCTATTACCCCTAGTGTAGGTTTAATCAATCTATTTCTAAATTTACCAGCCCAAGATCTGGTATCTTTTACCCTTTCTCCAGCAAACTAGCTGTGTTTCCCTCTTGATTTTACAGCTGATTGAATAAGCATGGAGTTCAGTAAATTGTGGATCAAATAAATTGAGAAACATAAAATTTCCTCCCAAGGGACTACATTTTTATTATGTCATTGACTTTGGAACTAAAAAAAAAGAGAAAGAAAGAAAAAATGTACCCTGTGGACCAAAAAAGAGAGAGAAAAACCCCAAAACCAAAACAGAAAAAATCTAAAAACTCCACATGGCAACTGAGGGTCAGATGTTTCTGCCCAGGCTTGATGCAATTACTTTGTTGTTGTTCTATGTGTCATCGAGGTTCTTGTGACTCATAGCGACCCTATGTACAACAGCCCTGAACCCTGCTCTATCCTGTGACAATCTTATTGTCTCTGGCACACCCACCCCCATTACCCCAGTCACTGAATCAATCCATCTCATCGAGGGTCTTCCACTTCTGCGCTGTCCCTCCACCATCCCAAGCATCCCTCTCCAAGGACAGATCCTTCCTTACATGTTCAAAGTATGTCAGACAGAGCTTCAGAATCCTTGCCTCCAATGAGCAGCCTGGTTTCACCCCCTCTAGGATGAGTCTGTTTGTTCTCCAAGCAGTCCATGATATATTCAATACTTTTCTCCAGCACCACCATTCAAAGGCATCAATTCTCCTTCTAATCATCCCAAGTCATTGTCCAGCTTTCTGATGCATAGCAAGTAATTTACTAAAAGTAAAAGGGCAAGGGAAGCACAAATTTGGAGAATTATTACTATATGTCTTGATGGAAGAAGAACTGAAAATTTGATGATTCCTGAAAAAAATAGCAATTTGGCACTCTGGCTAGGGTTCAGAATTTCAGAAATTTCAATAGAACAATGATGAAAAAAAATTAGAGTCATCATGAGAATAGTCTTTTATTTGGAAGGATCTAAAAACATTATTTACAGCCTTTGAAAACTTGCTGAAAGGTCAAATTTGAATCAGTTCTAACTTGATGACCCATAACAACTACAGTAACAAACAAAAACATTATAATCTAATTACTACCAAAATTTGATGGATGAAAATCCTATGAGAGAATGTAGAATTTATCTAATTACCTGTAAATATTTTATCCTATTTTGTGTCTTAGAAGGAGAAATGGAAATGTCTGTCATAATTATGTGTCAAATGGTGGTAGAATTAAGAGAAATGTTTGAGTGTAGTAGAAAATCATCCAGATTCGATGTTTGCTTCCTACACACAGGTTGGTATTATTGGCTTTTGTCAAGCCATCCCAATAAATGGCTACCCCATTCACAATGAGATTGAACTGCGTCAATACCTTGTTTTTCTTGTTGATGTTGTTGTATACAATCAGGTTGAAATTGACCCAAAACTGACCCTCCAGCGGGTTTTAGAGACAGTAAATCTCATGAGAGGAGATTAATCATCTTTCTCCTGTAGAGCTGTTGGTGGATTTGAATTGTGTGCCTTTAAGTTGGCAGCACAACTCCTTACCACTAAGCTATCAGGGCTCTATGTGTGTCACTAAACAAAGAGCCTACAGGATCTCAAAACGTCTTGTGATAAGACATCCAATATATAATGTCAGGTGTGAAATGGGTATTACAGCCCTGCTCCTAAGGAAAGGAGAAAGGAACAAGACACATGAGTTATACTGGATTTTAACCACAATAGTTATGTACACTTGTGATGGTTGGTGAGGTAGAGCAGAAGCTGAAGCCCGGGAGACCTGGGATGAACAAAGAGGCCTGGAGTAGAATGCAAACATACAAGAAAAAAAAAAAAAGATGGAGCGTTTAGAAATGATCTGTATGTGGGCCAAGCAGCTATTCACTCTGTCCTAGAAACATGTCCAGGTCTGACTCTCCTCTCATCCTTAGGGCATGCCATAGCACAGAGACAAGGGCTTTTGTTTGGAAGAGCACTGAAGAGAGAACCCACTGGTAGGCATGCAAGGGCACAGGGTTTAGGGTCAAGTACAATCAGACCTAGAAAGTATTCTGAGTTGTGTTACATAAGAGTTCTGCATATGCCTCTTATTAGGTACAAATTCCTGCTTCATCAGTGAGTGAGGCATTCAAACTCAGGAGCAGGAGACCTGTCCCACTTTGACTCTGCCAGACCTTCTTAGGTGTCCAAATATAGTGCTATTTCCTATTAGGAAATTCATTCAGATACTCTAAAACCATTTTTCTTCAAAAGAGGATGTAGCATCTTGCTAAGAATAATCTGAGTATGAAATGGCTTTCCTGTGTAGTTTAAGCTGCTTCTGAAACACTGAAGTTGGAGTGTGTTGCAAGCATGTAAACATTAATCCTCCCACCCAAAAATGCCCTGACAGTGACCACCTAATAACATGGGATATAGAGGTGCTAGGTTCAGCAGGAAATGAACAGGGACAAGAAGAATCTGGATTCACATTGGCCAACAGTGAATGAGTAACGAACGAAGCCACCTGTCAACATATAAGGAAAAAAGGCACACCCACTGGAGAAACATCTTTGAAAGCAAATGATAAATTATCACACACTCACTCATTGCTATTTTATAACAATAATATTTTGCTATTTTCTTAAGATAAAATTTAAATATTATTTATACACTTTTAAGAAGAGTTATTTTTAATACTTTTGCTATACCCCCAAATTATGCCAATCCTAAAGCTTTTGGTGGGGGAGTCTGGAGGAGATTTGAAGAACAAATCAAATAGGTTCTATGCTAAGAGATATTACTAAAAAAATTTTTTTAAGAAAAACACTATCTTTGAATTCAATAATTTACCTGATCTTGTTCGTCCCAGACGCTCACAAATGCAAAATAGATTTCCCACAGTTCAGGCAGAGAGTCTGGGGGAGTATGCTGGCTGTCAGGAGACAATCGGTAATGAGCACAAAGTCTTCAATAAAGACAAACAGAATAAAGGGCTGTGTGAAAATGACTGCAGCCGTGAATAATAGCTGAGCTGTAGAGATACTACAGAAATGGTAATGAGTACAATAATGCTGTGAACTTGGAGTGTTTTTATTTAAAAGATTTTGATTAACCAGAAAATGAGCATTAATCCTGGCCACTTGGAAAATAACAACATGCCTGCTTATTGCTACAAGCAAGAGGTAAGACAAACAACAAGAAAATACTAACTGGAGAAACAAGCCCTTTGGAAAATGAACAATTCCAAGCACAATTATAATATAGCAGGTCCACGTCTAAATTGCCAATTGACTATGGCTCATTCTATTCTGAAATACCAACATTTAACTTCTAGAGAAGTAAGATAGAAGTGATATTCTGGCTTCATTAATAAATACATGCATTACTTTTTTTTCCTCTCCCAATCATCTAGGAAACACTTAATACAGAAGATCAAACATTGCAGCCCTCAATATGCATTGAATCTCAATGTCAAGAAAACAAAATTTTTCATCACTAGACTGATAGGCAAAATCATGATACATAGAGAAAAGACTAAAACTCTCAATGCCTTTGTCTTACCTAGTTCTAACAGTCAGGAGATCAGGAGATATATTGTACTGGGAAAGTCTTCAGTTAGGGCCCTCTCCAAATTGTTATGTGCCATAGAATCACCAGAGACTCATTCTGACCCTATGTACAGCAGCTCTGAAACCTGTCCTATCCTTAGTCAGTCTCACTGACTCTGACACACCTACACCCATTGCCCCAGTTACTGTATCAACCCACCTCACCTGGGATCTTCCTCTCCTGTTCTGTCCCTGATCCTTTTGAGCATGATGTCCTTCTCCAAAGACCCGTTCCTCCAGGCCACGTGCTCAAAGTATGTAAGGTGGAGCTGCAAAACCCTAGCCTTCAAGGGGAAACTTGGTTTCGTCCTCTCTAAAACAGACCTATTTGTTTTCTTGGCAGTCCATGGTATATTCAAGACTCTTCTCCAGCACCACAACTCAAAATCATTTCTTCTTCTGTCATCCTTAGTCATTGTCCAGCTCTCTGATGCATAGGAAGTAACTGCAAAGACCATGGCCTGGATCAGGTACACCTTAGTTTCTAGACAGACATCTTGCTTCTTAGTACTCTGGCAAGGTCCCTGACAGCAGATTTACCTAATGCAATTCGTCTTTTGATTTCCTTAAATAAAAATAAAAATGAAATTATTGACAACATCTATCTTTTTTTCCATCTATTATGATGTTCCTATTGGTCCAACAGTGAGGATTTTTGTTTTCTTGATGTTACAATGTAATCCATATTGAAAGCTTCAGCCTCGTAAGGAAAGGAAAAGGATCCACAAATGACTACTACATGGTGGAATAACAGTTTCAAAGATAGACTCATATTGTAGGATTAATACTTGTTTTTCTTTCTTACAATATATAAATATTATAAATACATAGCCGTTTTAATACATAAAATGATGCATGTCTTGGAATGTACATTTTCCCCATCCATTTAAACAAGCCCAAATTCTCTAAGCAGGATTTTAAACCTAACTAAGAACAGCCTTAGAACAGAGAAGTTCAACTGTTGAGCTCCCAAGCAGCATATTGTGTGAGGTGCTGGCTGTGAGGGAGCCACTGAGCTCTCAGCTCAGTCCTTGGACAAAGCAAGACAAAGTAGCCATCACAGCCAGGTTTGGCCTGTGGGATTGTAGGTCTTCTTTAGTATCATGTCCTGAATAGAATAGGCCAACCATGTCTTAGCAACAGAGTTGTTGTGCAAAAATTTCAAACCCATTGCCGTGGAATCAGAATCATAACTGACCTGTCATTGATTTCCTGAGGCTATAAATCACATAGGAAGAGGTTGCCTCTTTCTACCAAGAGGCAGTTCGTGGATTCAAACTAACAAAGATGCATTTAGATTAACAACACAACTCCCTATAGAAAGGCACCAAAATGCCCTGTGATGGTTGCTTCTTGTTGTTGTTGTTACGTGCCATCAAGTTGGTACAGCTCATAACGACCCTATGAACAGTGAATCTGAAACCTGTCCTATGCTGCACCATCTTCACACTTCCTGACACACTAGAGTCCATCTGAGGCAGTCACCATGTCAATCTATCTGATTGAGGGTCTTCCTCTCCTTTAATGGCCCTCCACCCTTCCCAGCACCATGTCCCTCTCCAAGGAATAATGGTTGCTAGTTACTATCAAATTGGGAGTTCTAGTGGCCTAGTGGGTAAAGAGTTGCACTGTCAATGCAGACAGTGAGTTGGAACCCACCAGCTGTTCCATTGGAGAAGGCAAGCAATCTCCTCCAGAGCAATTTACCTCTGAACACCTGCTAGAGGGTCACCTATGTGTCAGTTCTGACTCAATGGCACCTAATAACAATCATTAAACTGGCCTCAACCCTTTTTGATCCTTCGCACAATAAGATGAAGCATTGCTTGGTCCTGTGCCATTCCATATTCAGATGCAGATGAGATCACAATGATTTATAAGGTTTTAACTGACTGAGTTTTGGAAGCTCACCAGGACTTTATTTCTAGTCTTAATCTGGAAGTGTCATCAAACCTTATTTAGCAACACTCAAACCTTCTCAGATGAACAGGTAGTGGTTGCTGGTAAAGTACCCTCTTTGCTGTTGTGTGCCATGGAGTCAGAACCGACTCATAGCTGATCCTTTCCTACAGACCACCTGGTGGATTTGAACTGCTGGCCTTTGCTATTGCAGTGCAGCTTCTTACCCCTAGGCCACCAAAGCTTCTTAGAACATGAAAGTCAGGTGATTCAGAAGGCATGTTTCTATCTTTTTAAAAAGATAAGCTTTAAATAAGAAGGATTTACCTTTCTCATTTGCTTTCATTTGTTTCAACCACTGTATTTGAATCAATAGGTTGTGGAGGATGGAATTAGATAGGTTACAGCTTTCAAAGTCTTTCTGTTCATTGTTTTGTCACGGCCAAACTTTTTCGAAAGAGCATCTAAAGTCATTATTTCATTAAACGGATTGTTTTACGTGGTCTAATTATCTCTGAGTCCCTTTAGACTTACAAGGTAATTTCTATTGTTAGCCATGATTTCTGTGAATTGGGCTGCAAGTGGCAAACGTGCCACCTCTGCTCAGAGCAACACCAGTGAGTGGGCACGTACCACTCCAGCTGAGCGGAGGTGTTTTTGTGCCTTTTTTTTTTCTTTTTTAAGTGCAATGAGAACTTAATAATCCATTGTTTTCTTTCCACTGAGGACACTCTGGAAAGAAAGGGTCATTTTTCAACATGAGGGACAAATTGGTACTGTTGTAAGAGAGGGATATGAACGTGCGGCTCCAGGGCGGTCTGACAGCTGGGAGCGTGAAGCACAAACGCACACTCACCTCGCATGCGCTCCACTCTCTCCCCGGGCTTCCTTGAAGGGCAAACACGCTGTCAGTTAAAACAACAGCACAGAACATCCACAGAACAATGGATTTTGATTAGAAAAACACTAATGCTGTATCAATGTGTTAATTGTAGACTCTTAACAATTTCTGTCAAATGTAAACTTTTTCTCCCCCTTCATTTGAGTGCAGTAATCACAGCCTTCTGAAATGCCATGGGAGCCCTATCCATTCAGGCTTTTGTTTGCATAATGTGTGAAGGTCTGGGTAGGATGGGCCCTGGTGAGACGGACAGGAAGAATAGTTCTCTTTCCAAGGGCACTTGAGAAAGCCAGTGTTGATTTTAACATTTTAATCATGAAGGAACTAAAGCTAACCAACTGAAAAGTTTTTGATGAAGATGTTTACATCTTCAGTATAAGCACTAGAAATTGAGAGGAAGTTGTAAAACACAAGTGACAATTCTTATTCCACCACATGGAGTGTGAACCTATTCAGAGTGGGCGTCCCAGCAGGTTTTCCGAAGCTGTAAATCTCACGAGAGGAAACTGTACATCTTCCTCTTACAGGACAGCTAGTGGATTTGAACCACCTGCCTTTGGGTTGGCAGGGCAATTCCTGATCCAGTAAGCCACCAGAACTCCCTGAAGAAAGGGTAAGATGTCTCAAAATCAAGGCAAAATGTTTTCTTGTTGTCGAGTTGCATGCAACTCATAGCAACCCTATGAACATACAACCTGAGCCCTGTGCCATCCTCATCATCTCTCACACACGAGAACCAAATATGGAATATAAAAACCATGAGGGTGAAGATTGTTTGGGCAAACTGAGAAAATAGGAAAATTAAATGAAACAATTGAGAAAAAAAATGTCAGAGTGTTTAATTGTCACAAGCACTGAATGGAGTTGCTGGATGGTGCAGTTAATGCACTTGAATGCCAACTGAAAGACTGAAGGTTTGCACTGGCCCAAAGGCACCTTAGAAGAAAGTCCTGGCTATCTGGGGGAAATAAAATCAGCCACTGAAAACCCTATGAGACACAATGCTATTCTGATGTCACGTAGTTTGGAATTGATTCAAGAGACAGCTGATACTGGTTTAAAACTGAGCACAATCTATTTCATGTTGCTATGGAATCAGAATCAACTCATAGGGGACCTTCCACTGAACTTTTTTAAAAAATTCTTTTTTAAATTATTTTAATGAAAGTTTACAGACTGTTTGGATTTCCATTCATACATTTTTGCACATTTTCCTCTCTCCCCACCCCTCTCCCCAGTTTGCTTTACTCTTTGAAGTTGTTGTTGCTGTTGTTGTTAAGTGCCGTCGAGTTGCAGGTGACTCATAGCGACCCTATGAAGGAGAGTCCTCAATGCTTGGGTGTCTCTCATCCTCTCTCCAGGTTCATAGGGTTTCTGGAGGCAAGCTATTATGGAAGTGGATGCTACTCCTCCTTCCAAGCTTGTTTTAATAGGGAAGCTCTACCCCGTTCTCTGTCTGCATTGGGTAACCAGCCATTAATGCATTTGACACATCAATGTCACAGTGTTCAGCCTCACAGCAACCACAAGTTACTGCTGTATGGCAGCTTGTACACCAGGGCTATATGACCTAGAGGAATATCTGAACAAAAAGAATGAAAGACTCCTTGAAGAGAAAAAAAATTATTTCATTGTTAAACAATCCTCCCCCCAAGTCCACATTACTAAGCAGCTCTTATTCTACACTCTTGTCATGCCAATAATGCCTAATCAATCCTTTTAAACAGTTCTCTCCCTCATCTGTCTCAATGCAGTATCCATTATTTATCCCCTCTTTCCTTAGGTTCCTCCCAAACCTGATGTCAGTCCCATTTTACAACAAGGGTACTAAGCAGTATTTGTCCTTTTGTAACTGAGATATTTCACTCAGCATAATGTCCTCCAGGGTCACTCATTTTATATAATGCTCCATGAGTTTCTTCTTTGTCAATGCAACATAGTATTTCATGGTATGAATATACCACAGCTTCTTTATCCATTTGTTTGTTGATGGGCACTTGGGTTGTTTCCCACTCTTTGCTGTTGTGAACAAAGCAGCAATATACATGGGTGTGCATATATCTGCTTGGGTGGCAGTTCTGCTTTCTTGAGGGTATCTTCCCAGTAGTGGAATTGCTTGGTCAAATGGTATTTCTATTTCCAACTTTTTAAGAAAGCGCCATTCAGCCTTCCATAGTGATTGCACCATTTTACACTTCCACCAACAGTGAATAAGGGTTCCAGTTTCTCCACAACCTCGGCAGTATGTTTTGTTTGCTGCTCTGCTGAATTTTGCTATTCTTACTGGGGTGAGATGATATCTCATAGTTGTTTTGATTTGCATCTCTCTTAGAGCTAGGGATTCTGAACATTTCTTCATGCATTTGTTCGCCATCTGAATGTCTGTCTTCTCCAATGAACTTCTGAGGCTGTAAACAGCAAAAGAAGAAGACTGGCCACCTTTGCTCCTTGGATAAATTGGTGAATTATAACTGTTGGCAACTCAGCCTTTTGGTTAGCAGAGCAAATCTTTATTGACTACAGCACCAGACCCTAGAGTACAATAGTGGGTTGGAATAATTCTTATTTGTCAGTATTGGTGGTGGCCAGAGCAGGGGTGGGAGTTGTTCCGGTTTATGCTCTGTTAACAACTCACTGCAAGTCAAGCATGTATGGGCATAGTAGACAAGTAGGTGGAGTAGGTTTGCCTGAAATTTATTAAGGAACTGGAAATGCTTTTGTGTGATAATTCCTCTGTCAGAGAAAAGCACCCAGGCATATTAATCTGACCCAGTATCAGAAAGAGGGGACATGAAAATGAACACAACCCTGTACCAGTTATTTGGATTTATCTCCTCCTAAGTAAATCCTTTTACAGAAAGTCAAGGACTGTAGTCTTCATTATGGATTAAAACTCAACATCACGAAAGTACAGATTCTCAACACTGGGCCAACTGGGAGCATCATGATAGATGGAGAAGAGACTGAGATTGTCAACAATTTCAACTTGCTCAGGTCTACAATCAACAACTCTCTTTGAACCAGCATCCAGGAAATGAAAACATGAATTGGTTTAGGAAGGTCTGCTGTCAGAGACTCTCCAGAGTGCTAAAGTGCAAAGATGTCAGTCTAGAGACAGGTGCACCTGATCAAGGCCATGGTCTTTGCAATTACTTGCTAGACATGCCTCAGAGATCTGGACAATGAATGCAGATGACAGAAGAAGAATTGATGCCTTTAAGTTGTGGTACTGGAGAAGAGTCTTGAACATACCACAGACTGCAAAGAAAACAAACAGGTCTATTCTGGAGAGGATGAAACCAACTTGTTCTCTGGAGGCAAGGATTTTGAAGCTCCATTTCACATATTTTAGGTGTGGTGCCAAGAAAGACCAGTTCTTGGAGAAGGACATCATATTTGAAAGGGTTCAGGAACAATGCAAGAGAGAAGACTACATGAGATGGATTGACAGAGTAAAACAGTAAGATTGGGTCAGGATAGGACAGAATTCAGAGCTACTGTACTTAGGGTCACTATTAGTCACAGGCAACTTGACAGCACAGAACAACAAAAAGACAACCTCAGTTTTTACTCCTGTCTATGTCCTAATCAGGAATGAGTATGAAGGGAGTATTTAGTCAAGTTGTTGTTGTTGTTGTTGTTGTTGTTGTTATGTGCAGCGACTCATAACGACCCTGTGTACAACAGCCATAAACTCTGCTCTGTCCTGTGCCAACCGCATGATTTCTAACACACCCATCCCGATTACCCCAGTCACTGAATCAATCCACCTCATAGAGGGCCTTCCCCTCCTGCACTGTCCCTCCACCCTACCAAGCATGATGTCCCTCTCAAAGGAACGGACACTCCTTACAACATGTCCACAGTATGTTAGACTGAGCCCCAGAATCCTTGCCTCCAAGGAGCCGCCTGGTTTAACTCTTTCCAGGGTGAATTTGTTTGTTTTCCTAGCAGTGCATGGTACCCTCAATACTCTTCTCCAGCACCACAGCTCAAAGGCATCAATCAATTCTCCTTCTATCCTCCCTAGTCATTGTCCAACTCTCTGATGCATAACAAGAGATAGCAATTTAGTCAAGTAGTTCGTGAAGAACTACTTGACTAAATTTGCACTAGCAATACTGCTTAGGATCCTTGCAACAGAAAACATGAGATGAGAAGGTGGCCTTCTCCTTGTCTTACCTGAACCAGACATCTCTGTGGTGTCACTGTTGGGGTGGAGACTCACTTCCTGGAGTTCCTCAGTGGAGGGGGAACCTGACATCTGCCTCAATTTGTGGTAGAGAACCTATAAAGACATCCCGTGGGGTCAGTCAAAAATACTAGATGGGGAGTGTGATTCTGAGATCAACAAAGTTAGACTCAGCAACTGAGATAAAAAATTAAGGAAATGTTTACTATAAACTTCCCAGTAATGTTTTGGTTGAGCATAATAAGTACAGGGAGCTCTCGTAGCATAGTCTATAGCAAGTTGCCCTATTAATTCAAAGTTGGCACATTTAATGAACCAGCAATTCTACAGGAGAAAGCTGGATATCTCCTATGGGGTGCACAGCTTTCCAAAAACCCACTAGACGATCAGCTATGAGTTGATTCCAACTTGAAGGGAGAAAAAGAGTGACAACATTTAGGTAAGTCTTCGTATTTCTTGCCTCTTCAGCTTTTATAGTTTTGTAAATTGTAGTAAACACTTCAGCCTACTGCTAAATCTCAAAACTTTGACTCATTGCAAGCTCAGTTTTATATGGATAGAAATTCTTCCTGCCAATATTGTTGAATAGCACTTTCATTTTTGGCATTTTTCTTCCTCCACTCTTTATTCTGATGTTTCTAATGATGAATAGGCCTCAACACATAACATTCCTAATGTACTCAGAAATGTTATTGTTATTGTTGTTATGTGCTGTCGAGTCGCCTGTGACTCATAGCGACACTATGTACAACAGCCCTAAAGTCCGCTCTGTCCTGTGCCAATCGCACTGTCTCCGACACTCCCATCCCAATTATCCCAGTCACTGAATCAATCCACCTCATAGAGGGCCT
>NW_006399751.1:44510986-44512481 GCF_000299155.1 Elephantulus edwardii | reverse complement strand
GCCCTTCCCAATTTTGAACCATGCAGTGTTCCCTTGCTCTGTTCTGACGACTGCCTCCTGGTCCAAGTATAAGTTTCGCATTAGAACGATCAAATATTCTGGGATTCCCATTCTTCTCAGAGTCAGCCATAGTTTATGTTTTAATTCAATTTCAGAGCTTTTAAAAAAAAATCTATGCCAGTTATTTATTGCTGCATAACGAATCACCCAACACTTACACTATAAAAAGGAAAACAAAGAAGGCTGGAAACCAAATGTTTATTCTAAGTATAAAAATGACTGAATTAAAGAGGTTGACTACACCAAGTGTTGGCAAGTTTGTGCTGGAACTCTCATGTTATTCTAATGACAGTGTAAAACAGTGTGACTACTTTGGAAAACAGTTGGCAGTTACCTGTCATTGTTATTGTGTACCATCACTTTAGAACAACTCATAGCTGACCTCCAGCTGGTTTTCAAATATCATTATAAGAGATTGTCCATTTTTCTCTCATGGAGCATATGGTGGATTTAAACCTCATGCTATTGTGATGACAGAGCAGCTGCTTATATACAACTTGGTCACCAGAGCTTCCTATCATGTGATTCAGTGATTCCACTCCAAATTCAAACCTCGAGTTGATATTATCAAGGATGCTTTAGGCAGAGTATTAAATGACCCAGGAGGTATCAAAAGATCTGGAAAGAATATACTGAGTCATTCTATCGAAAGGAATTATCAGACACAGAAGAATTTAATGAAAAAACATACGAGCAAGAGCCTATGGTGATGAAGGAAGAAGTTCAAGCCGCTTTGAAAGAAATAGCAAAAAATAAGGCCCCAGGAATAGATAGTATACCAATTGACATATTTCAGCAAACAGATACTGCCCTGGATGTGCTCACCAAGTTGTGTCAAGAAATCTGGAGAACAACCACTTGGCCAACTGACTGAAAGAGATCTATATTTGTTCCCATTCCAAAGAAAGGTGACTCAACAGAGTGTGGAAATTATAGAACAATATCGTTGATTTCACATGCAAGCAAGATTCTGCTGAAGATTATCCAAAAACAACTGGAACAGCACATCAGCAGAGAACTTCCAGAACTCCAGGCTGGGTTTAGAAGGGGTTATAGTGCTAGGGATATTGTAGCTAATGTTAGATGGATCTTGGCTGAAAGCAGGGAATACCAAAGGAATGTCCATCTGTGCTTCATTGATTACTCAAAGGCGTTTGACTGTATGGACCATAACAAACTGTGGCTGATTCTGAGAAGAATGGGAATCCCAGAACACTTGATCGTGCTAATGTGAAACTTGCACTTGAACCAAGAGGCAGTCCTCAGAACAGAGCAAGGAAACACTGCATGGTTCAAAATTGGGAAGGGCGACGCCAGGGATGTGTCCTGTCTCCATACCTTTTCAACCTATATGCAGAACAGATTATCCAGGAAGCTGGGCTCTATGAGGAGAAATGTGGGGTCAAGATTGGTGGAAGATCCATAAACAATCTGC
>NW_006399751.1:44477974-44506567 GCF_000299155.1 Elephantulus edwardii | reverse complement strand
AGAGGGACATCATGCTTGGGAGGGTGGAGGGACAGCACAGGAGAGGAAAGCCCTCTATGAGGTGGATTGATTCAGTGACTGGGATAATTGGGATGGGAGTTTCAGAGACAGTGCGATTGGCACAGGACAGAGCGGAGTTTAGGGCTGTTGTTCATAGGGTCGCTATGAGTCGCAACCGACTCGACGGCACATAACAACAACAACAACTGTCTAGCAAGTAGCAGGCAGGACCAAACATTACGAAAAAACAAAACAACTTCGCTCATTTATAGCAATAACTTGGATCCACGGGAGTGGAAGTGGAAGGAACCATAGCAGTGGTGAAACAGGCTGAGCTTGGATGTGTTCTTTTAGCTGGCCAAGTAGCACACAGGTGTGTGGATGCATAGGGAAGGGTTGTTGGCTTGAGAAGCAGGGAGCTGTGGGGATCTCTGGATTGTTGACTTGACTTAGTCACATGTGGGAATGAGAACTGAGTGAGGAGACCAACAGGTCTGGAATGCAGAGAGAAGTGTGGACTCCTCTGCTTGCAGCTGATGCCTATTTGAATATACTAATGGATGGATGAAGATGAGTTGACCAGAATCTAACCAGATGAAGAGAAGATGATCTATGTTAGGAGCTAGGGTAGATTGATGCAATCTGATGATTTGCACTAGACTGAACCTTGCATGCTTGTGGATGCAGACGCTCAAAGTTTCCGAACCTTCAGCAATAGGGATATGCTTATTTTTTTCAAAATATTGCCTTGAAAAGGATGGGTAAGTCAGCAATTGGCTACCTAAAAGGGGGATGTTTGGCAAAAGGTATAAAGTAGCTAGCTTACTTGCTTACTTGAAAGTAATTGTTGATGAGCTAACTGTAAGGGGAAGGAAAACACCTTGTGGTGGTGGTTGTTGTCTGCCATCGAGTACGACTCATAGTGACACTATGAACAAAAGACTTAAAGCCTTTCTATAAGTATTGTCATTTCTCCAAGTTCATAGAGTTTCCAGAGGCATGTTGTTTGGGAAGTGGATGTCATTCTTGCTTCCAAATTTGTCTTAAACTGGGAGCTCCACCGAACACTGTCCACCTTGGGCCACTATATGGCATTTGATCCTCAACATGGTACAAAGTTCAGCACCACAGAAAACCCAGATTACCTCAGGCAGAGGAGTGCTGCAAAACCAAGAAGAATGTTCCTTCAAGAGTAACATTAGACCCTTGCGCCCAACCATACAAGGGTGCGATAGATAGATAGTTAGATAGATAGATAGATAGATAGATAGATAGATAGATAGATAGATAGATAAAAGGCCTGAAGCCGTTCGGTAACTATTATCGTTTCTCCAAGTTCATAGACTTTCTAGATGGATAGGGGCCTCTTATTTATAGAAGATGTGCCCCAGAAAGTGGCCCTTTATTTTCAAGAGTTTTTGGGTAGCTGAGGGCATATTATTTATACCAGTTGGAACCCTGATATCCCCTACAATATAAATTAATGAATATAATGTAAATGAAAGACACAAGGTATATGCATGAAACACAATGTATATGAATGACAAAAATATTAATAAAAAATAGCAGAATTTTGACCTAAAAAATAAATACAACATAGTCAAAGTCTCAAAAATCAACGATAAGCTTCCAATGCTAAAAGCAGTGTAAGAAAAACAGATAGTCACCTACAAAGAATCAATTAGATTAATCTCTGACTTATCAGCAGAATCTATGTGGTAAAAAAGACAGTGGGATAGTACTTAGAGAAGCTGAAAGAAAATAATTTCCATCTGAGGATCCTGAACCAAGTAAAACTCTCCATCAATTATGAAAGACAAATTAGGTCATTTGCAGAAAAGCAGGAACTTAAGGAATTTGTGAAACAAAGATCACACAGAGAAAACAGAGGACAATGGATGGACCAAAGTAGGCAGTAACAACAGAAACACATTGTGTTTCAAATGATAACTCATGTACTTTATATTTTATAAATTTGATCACCATTGATCTGGGATTACTATTGTCCTCTCTTTTCAATTCCCCATTGAATCTTTCTTAATTCCTTCACCCCATCCTCACCAAACTCTGTTACCCTAGTGACTTCCTCCCCTTCCCAACATCTGTCCCCCCTTCTTCCGCTTTTTTACTTTCATCCACATCTTACTAGTTATCCTTGTATTTTTACAGTATTTGTCCTTTTGAGACAAAGTTGAACGGAACCTTCTTAAACTCAAATCCTTGTGTGCATTAAAAACAAACAAACAAACAAACAAACAAACAAACAAACACAACCTTCTCCAATAGGCTGAAAAGAAAGCCCAGATTGGGGGAAAAAAAATTGCAATGACATCTCAGATCAGGGTCTCATAACTAGTGTATAGATATTATAGGACCTACACATACACACACACAGAGATGCTCTGACTGAATGATTATATACTGCTGTCAATCTGGATTATAGCCTTTTGATTTCCCTAATAAACACCATAATCAGGGGTGGGGGCAGAATTTAAAAAAAAAAAAAGAGGAAAAAAGCAAAATAACATGTAAAAAAGTATGCATTCCCGAGGGAATACATTTTACTTAATACTCTTCATGTAATTTTGAATTCATTATTTATACACTCACACATGCATATGCATGCACACACATATGTAAATCCTACAATGTTGTTGTTATGTGGTGTCAAGTCACCTGTGACTCACAGCAACCCTATGCACAACAGCTCTGAAGACTATCCTAACCTGAACCAGTCTCACCAACTCCAACACACTTACCCACATTGTCCCAGTTACTGTATCAATCTATCTTATCTGGGGTCTTCCTCTCCTGCACTGTCCCTCCACCTTTCCAAGCATGATGTCCTTCTCCAAGGACTATTCTCTCCTGGTCACATGCCCAAAGTATGTGAAAAGGAGCTTCAAGGAGAAACTTGGTTTTACCTTAAGACATAATTATTTGTTTTCTTGGTGGTCCATGGTATGTATGTTCAAGACTCTTTCCCAGCATCACAACTCAGAGATATCATCAATTCTTCTTCTGTCATCCTTAGTCATTGTCCAGATCTCTGATTCATAGGAAGTAATTATGAAGACCATGGGCTGGATTAGGCACACCTTAGTCTCTAGACTGACATCGTTTCTTCTCAATACTTAATATAAATTTGCTTTATTAAATCACTAAAGCTATATTCTTATACCCATGACAAGCAGAGAATATTAAAGCTGTTTATACTAGGATCCACAATCAAGATCCATAGAAGCAGCAATCAAATAACAAAACAATTGCATCAAGCTGGATTATTTAATTTTAACCAATAGAACATGGGGGGGGGAATTCTATCCCATGTCTTCTGAAGCTATCCAGTGAAATCTGGCAGTGCTTGCTCTTGAAACATTCTCACTTTGAACACACGCTCTTGGAATCCAGCTAGCATGCTATTAGAAGGCCAAGATGCATAAAGATACCACAGACACATGCTCTTGTTGAGAGACTGGGTAAGCTCTCAACCAACAGCCAGCCCCACCAATTGTCAACTGTGTGAGGGAGCCATCTTGGACAGGCTTCCCTGTTGCACTTTCAGATTATTATAGCCCCAGGACATATCTGACTATAATTGAATAAAAGACTATAAATGGGAACTTAGCATATAAAATTATAAGTAGCATAAAATGGTTGTTTAAAGCTACTGCCTTTGGGGGTGAGTTGGTCTAGTAGTAAGAAGCTGTGCTGCAATCCCAAAGGCATGTAGTTCAAACCCTCTAATTGTTCTGAGGTAGAAAGATAGACAGTCTCCTCCTAGGTGATTAACTGCCTCTGAAAATCTGCCAGAGGGTCAGCTATAGGTCAGGTTCCAATTGGACAGTACACAATAAAAACATGTTTTATACAACAGTACATAACATTAGCATAGTGTTCAGGAAAGTAAAATTTAGGGGCCTAGGAAAACTTTTCTGTTGTTAGAACTATTTCCATATATTTTATTTCTTGTTGAGATAGCTATAAAGGTGAATGGATTAATTTAAAAGAATAAAATGCTTGAATCTTTTGGCTGAAAATTATTTTTCCCCAACATCTTGTTTCTGCAGGAACTCTGGTAGTGTAGTCTGTAAGGAATTGCACTGTTAACCCAAAGGCGGCACTTTTCAGGTAGTTTGAATCCAATAGTGACTCAATGGAGAAAGATGCAACCTATAGCCTTGCAAAAGCCTAAGGGATCTCTGGTGACCCAGTGGTAAGAAGCTGTACTGCAATCCTAAAGCCACATGGTTTGAATCCAAGCAATCTCCTCTCATGCAATTAACTGCCTCTGAAAATTCACTGGAGGGTCAGCTATCAGTTTTAATTTGACAACACACAATAACAAAAATCTGAACGAGGGTCAGCTATGAATTGATTCCGTCTCAACAGCAATGAGTGTGTGATCTTGTTGCAATGTAATGATAAAAGCATTACCACAATTACAAGAAAACAGCAAAGCACTTCCAGAAATGTTTATTCTCGATTCATGTGGCAAAAACCATGGACATTTCAAACAACATACTTAATGAAGGCTGAGCAGATTTTTCAAGTTGCAAAGGTAGAAGTAAAGCTCTTCTGAAAGGTTTTAGGAATTGTTAATAAATAATGCTCAGAATAATGGGATGACTAATTATTTCATCAGTATTACATTGGGGGAATCTGTTGCAAAAGGCCTCTTTTAAAAGTTGCAGAGTAAAGTTGTTGCTTTGAGAATGTATGTGTGCCTTACTCAAGCCATAGTATTTACAATAATCTCCTATGCAAAACTGGACAATAAATAAGGAAAACTAAAGAAATGAAATCTTCAGATTATCATGGTGGCAAAGAATATTCAACGTCTCATGGACTACCAAAAACCAAATCAACCTGTCTGGGAGGAAGCGTGTCAGCGTGCTCCTCAGATGTGAAGATGGACAGTCTTTGTCTCACATACTTCAGACAGGTTATCAGCGGAGACAGTGCCTTGAAAACGGTGTCACTCTTGGTAAATAGAACGTCAGTGAAAAAGGGGAAATCTTCAAATAAATGGATTAAAACAGTGGCTGCAATAATGGCCTCAAACATTACAGTGACTGTGAAAATGGTGTGGAATCAGGGTATGTTTTATTCTTCTGCGTAGAAGTGTTACTATCAGTCAGGACTTTATTGAATTTAAAAAGAAAAGAAATACGTTTTCCCAGTTAGGCATCATACATACAGGTATAAAGAAAAGCTGCTTGTGAGCCAGTTTTCACATATGGCTTTCTTTCTATTTCTCCTTGCCATTGAGTCAGAACTGACTCAGAACTGACCCTCCAGCAAGTTCTGAGAGGCTGTAAATTTCACAAAAGGAGACTGCCCATCTTTCTCCCTCAGAGGAGCTGGTGGATTCAAACTCCCTATCTTTTGGTTGGCAGCACAACTCCTTATCCACTAGGACACTCAAAGTCTCACTATATGATGCACAGAGTTTAATAGATTTTATTGTATGTGATTTTAGAAGAATAATCTATACTCATTTTCTGTTTTACAAAGCCCTATATTTAGTTTATATGTTCAAGTACTAGGAATGTAAAAAAAAAATGAATAATTCACAGAAAGAAGAAGAAAAACTTATAAAAGACATTACTATCTTCCTCCACATCCAATTTTAAAGAAACAAAGAAATGAAACACTATTATCTGGTAGAGAGGGAGGGGAAAAATACCCAGAAATATCCCAAGGAAAAAATATCCTAAAAATGAAATTCTCACCTAGAAAACTCCAATTGTCCTGGGAATTCACTGCAATCAAAGAGCAAAAATTATTCTTTCCAGCAGGCCTCATCCAATCTTTAAGGGAAAATTCACTTAAGAGGGACAGTTCTCTATGGCCCTTAGCCACGTGAAACTGATGATCTCACACATTTCCCTCCCATCCCTTTCACAAAATCACATTTATCTGTTTTATTCTTTTCTGATTGCAGGTTTTTCATTATGTTTGGAAGATTGTTCATGCTGTGGATTAGGGCTTCTAAAGTTCTTCTTAGCTTTTCTCTGATGAATTTTATAGTCTTTGGTTTTACTTCTAGGACCCTGATCCACCTTGAGGTGATTTGTGTGTGTGGTGTGAAGTGTAGGTCTAGCTTAAGTTTTCTACAGATGGTTTTCCAATTTTGCTAGCACCATTTGTTAAAGAGACTAATTTCCTCAGTTACCAAGGAGAATTCTTCTTCTTGTCAAAGACCAGTTGAACATAGGTAGATGAGCCAATATCTGGTTCTCAATTCTATTCCATTGATCTATGTGTCTGTCACTGTACCAGTACCTTGCTGCCTTGACTACCATGGCTGTATAGAAGGATTGAAATTGGGGAGTGTAGTGCCTCCTACCTTCTTTCTCTTTTTCAGTAGTGTTTTGCTTATTTGGGGTCTCTTTTCAGTCCATATATAATTGGAAATTTTCTTTTCTATCTTGTTGAAGAATGGAATTGGTATCTGTATTGAGGTTACATTGAACTTGTAGATTGCCTTTGGTAGTATTGTCCTTTTCATGATTCTGAGTCTTTCTATCCAACAACATTGTATATTCTTTCATTTCTCCATGTCTCTTGTTGTTTCTTGTAATAATGTTTTGTAATTTTCTTTATATATGTATTTTGGGAACAAATAATTTTGTTCCAGAAAGGGTAAAACCAGGCTGCTCCCTGGAGGCAAGGATTCTAACATATTTTGGGCATGTTCCAAGGAAGGACCAGTCCTTGGAGAGGGATGTCATGCTTGGAAGGGGGAAGGGACAGCACAAAAGAGTAAGACCCTCAATGAGATGCATTGACTCAGTGACTAGGGTAATGGGGGTAGGTTGTCAGAGACAATAGGTTGGCACAGGATAGATCACATTCAGGACTGTTGTACAAAAAGTGTCTATGATTTGCAAGCAACTTGATGGCACATAGCAACAGGTATTTTGTTTCTCTAATTGGATTTATCCACAAGCTTTGTCACACATACTTTGGGCACAGGGTAGGAGGAACCAGTTCTTGGAGAAGGACATCATGCATGGAAAAGTGGATGGACAGCACAAGGGAGGAAGATCCATGATGAGAAAGATTGACATGGTAACTGAGGAAATAGGATTAGGTATGTCGGAGTCAGTGAGACTAGTTCAGGATAGGGCAGGGTTCAGAGCTATTGTACTTAGGGTCACTATGAGTTGCCAGCAACTCAATGGTACATAATAACAGCAACATTTAATCTTGTAATTAGCTATTGTCATTTGTATTGTTTTTCTTAGCTCCATTTCTATATTCTCTTTGTCACTGTAGAGAGATCTAACTGATATTTTTATGTTGTCTTATACTCTGATCTTTGCTAAATTGGTTGGCCATGTCCAGTAGTATTCTTGCTGAATCTTTAGGATTTTCTAAGATGTGCAGGATGAGTTTAGAAGAACCTGAGGTACTAGGGATATTATGGCTAATGTTAGATGGATCTCGGCTGAAAGCAGAGAATACCAGAGGAATGTCTATCTGTGTTTTATTGACAATGCAAATGCTTTTGACTGTGTGGATCACAATAAACTATGGCTAACTCTGAGAAGAATAGGAATCCCAGAACACTTGGTTGTGTTTATGGACCAGGAGGAAGTCATCAGAACATAGCAAAGAAACACTGCATGGTTTAAAATCGGGAAAGGTGTATGCCAGGGATATGTCCTATCTCCATACCCTTTCAATCTATATGCAGAACAGGTCGTCTGGGAGGCTGGGCTTTATAAGGAGGAATATGGCATTGGTATTAGATGGAGACTCATCAACAACCTGCATTATGCAGATGACACAACCTTGCTTGCAGAAACTGAGGAGGACTTGAAATGCTGCTGACAGTCAAGGACTGTAGTCTTTAATATGGATTGAAGCTCAACATCAAGAAAACAGAGTCTCATAACTGGGTCAATTGGGAGCATCATAATAGATGGTGAAGAGATGGAGATAGTTAACAGTTTTAATTTACGTGGCTCCACAATCAACTCTCTTGGTACCAGCAGCCAGGTAATCTAAAGACAAATTGCTTTGGGAAAGTTGGCTGTCAGGGACCTCTCAAGAGTATTGAAGAGCAATGATGTCAGTCTAGAGACTAAGGTGTGCCTGACCCAGACCATAGTCTTTGCAATTACTTTCTATGTGTCAGAAAGCTGAACAGTGACTAGGCATGATAGGAGGAGAATTGATGCCTTTGAGCATCAAAGGTGCTGGAGAAGAATATTGAATATACTATGGAGTGCAAGAACAATAAACAGGTTCATCCTGGAGAGGGTGAAATGGGGCTGCTCCTTGAAGGCAAGGATTCTGAGTCTTCATCTGACATACTTTGGGCATGTTGCAAGGATTGACTAGTCCTTGGAGAGGGACATCATGCTTGGCAGGGTTGAGGAGACGGCACAAGAGAAGAAGACCATTGATGAAATGGATTGACTCAGCGGCTGGGGTAATGGGGATATGTGTGTCAGAGAAAATAAGGTTGGCACAAGATGGAGCTGGGTTCAAAGCTGCTGTACATAGGGTCACTATGAGTTGCAAGCGACTTGATGGCATATAATAACAACAAAAAAGTATACAAGCATATCATCTGTATACAGAGATAGTTTTACCTCCTCTTTGCCAATTTGTATACCTGTTACTTCCTTGTCTTGCCTTATTGCTTTAATATTTCCAATGCAATATTGAAAACAAAAGGTGATAGTGGGCATCCTTGACTAGCTCCTGTTCTCAAGGGGAATGCATTTAATCTCTCCCACTGAGAATGATATTGGCTCTTGGTTTTGCATATATATTTTTCACTACACTGAGGAAATTCCCCTCTATTGCTATTTTGTTGAGTATTTTAATCAGGAAGGATTGTTGGATTGATGAAGCTTTTTGAAATGCATTCCATTTTCAGTAGGGCCCCATCATCTGATTTATCTTCTGCTGTTTGTGCATGCTTATTAATGTTTCATAGTCCATTTATCTCATATACTTGGGGATCTACTTAAGCCTTTAGTGTAGGAATGTCTGGATTACTGAGCAATGTGATCAATATCAACCTTTAAATGGGTTTTGTGTCCTCCTTGTTCTGTTTTCTGCAGGAACCTCCCAAGTCATTGTGTCTTTGGCTTCTGTTGAACATGCAAGAAGATCTAGTACAATGATTACAAGGGATCTAGAATTGATCCATAGAGGACAATTAAAAATTTGGGAGAATTACTTACTATAATAACTATAAGTTACTAACAACAGTTGCCGGGCCAAGAATGTCTAATGTCAAGTAATGCATATTATTGTTAGGTGCTGTTAAGTCGGTTATAACTGATAACGATCCTGTGAACAACAGATTTGAACTTTGACGTATCATGCCCCGTCCTCTCCATCTCTGATATACTCAATCACATTACTATACACACTGTATTGAAGATCTTTCTGTTGTCCACACATCCTCCACCTTTCGAATCACGATGTCCTTTTCCAAGGACTGGCCCTCCTGACATGACAACCTGCCCACAAGTATTACCAAACAGTTATGATCAGTCTTCTTTGCAACATTGTTCACAAAGATGGAAACAGCCTCATAGCCATTGTTAGTGGTGTTGTTATGTGCCAGAGAGTCGGAACCGATTCATAGCTGATTCTCCAATGGGTTTTCAGAGTCAGTAATCACACAAGAGGAAATTGCCCATCCTTCTCCCATGTTAGCAGATGAATAAATTTTAAAAATGTGTTAAACATGTAAAATATTAATCAGTCACAAATAGAAATGAAGTGCTGATACAAGCTAAAATATGAACCTTGAAAGCATGATACTAAGTCAGTCTCAAAAGGATAAATGCTATAGGACCCATTTATGTCAAATAGCAAATACATGATAACTGAAGCAGACAAGAGTGACAGAAATGGCGGACAGGGGGAGATCATCCCTTAGGGGTCATTGAACTGATGTCAATACTTGTAGAAGAATTTAAAAACAAATAGTTGTGGTGGTTAAAAGCATAATGAGCATAACAAATGCTACTAAATTGTCCAGGTAAAATATATTAAAAGGGTGCATGTAAAAACTATTGAATCAGCAAATACGTTCCTATACATTTTCTTACTACAATAAAATAATTTTTTTAAAAACCCTTGCATCTATATTCCTCAGAATAAATGATCTGCTGAACATTTAATATATAAATTTATTCATGTAAATAAATGCACATCATTTTCTTTTTTTAGTCTAGAAGCTTTTTCCTCTAATATGCATAAACAGATAATCTTTTACATTTTACATGATTTCACTGTGCTTTGATTTTCCAGTTAACTGAGTAATATTCATTACTTCCTTTGAGACTTTTCCAAGCCACTGTTTCTGATGTCAGTTCACGACAGTAAAGCTGCTCCTAGAATTGGAGACCCCAACACCACCCTGCTGGCCAGCCCACGCCTGTTGCTGTCACATCCGTGCTGCCGTGTCTAGAATCTCATCTACTTGCACACAAATATTGACATATTAAATGACTTTTATTTATCTTTTCTATTCTAAATAGGAGTACTCGTTGCACAGTAGTTAAACCCTCAGCCATTAACAAAATGTCAGTGGTTTGAACATACCAGCTACGCCACAGAAATAACCTGTTCACATCTTCAGCCAATATATCTCTGAATATATGGACCTAGGCTCAGGTTTAGATATTAGAATGGCATAATCTTGACTAAAAAGTTATCCATTGTTTGGCTGTATGATACAGTTGAGACTCTAAGGTTAACATTTTCTACCATATCTACATAGTCCTTGAGTAAGGCAAATGGTTGACACACTTGGCTGTTAGCTGTGGTGATAAGGGTTTGTTCAAAATGGCCTCCCCAGCTGTTGACTGACTTTGCCCTGTGCAATGTGGATGGGTGGGAATATGTAAACAAGGCATATTAGTCTACCCACAAAGGGATCAGCTAGTCTTGCCACTAACTAAATGGAACAGATTCAGTGGCAGATTTTGGGAATCTCCCCAACAGCAAAGAAGAAGCAGGAGTGCAATGCACACCTTCAGGTCCAGAGACTCTTGCACCAGCCAGATCTATAGGAAAGCAGCAGAGACCGAGTGTGGGACACAACTTAACTTGGACTGTTACTCCACAGAACCAGCGCTCCCTTCAGCTGCCCCCTGGATCCTCTCTCTGTTTGCCAAGTGAATGCTGAACATGGAAGCCTGGTCAGTGCTGGTTTTGTGCATTACCCCAGCATCACCCGATTCCTGAGAATCCTCAAGCAGTCTCTTTTAAGTCCTTTTTATGTAACATCTTCGGCCCCACCCCCTTGTCAACTGCTCTCTGAAGCTCACCAGGTTTCCTAGCCTGAAGTCAAGTGTAAGTGGCTGGTACAGAGTTAACCTTGTTGTTGTTGATTGACATCAAGTAGAGCACAACTGATAGTGACCCCATGAACAAAAGACCTGACGCCTTTTTAGAATTTTCTCCAAGTTCATAGAATTTTCATAGGCATGTGTGTGGTTTAGGAAGTGGATACCCTCCTGCTTCCAAACCTGTCCTGCAACTGGGAGCTCCACCAAACACTGTCCACATTGGTAAACCATTATGGCATTTGATACCCCAATGGCACAGGTTCAGGATCACAGCAAACCCAGACTTCCTCAGTACAGTAAATTGACAAGCATGATGTACGAAGTGGAAGGATGTTCCTCCAAAATATAGCAACACTAGTATCACTTAGCAGTGATTGTTATCAAGCCAAATACATAGTGACCCTATGAACAAAGGCATGAACTCTGTTCTATAATTAGTGTCATTTCTTTATGTTTATAGAGTTTATAAAGTTTATAGTTACCTCTGTAGGGCTTTCTTTAAAAAGGCTTTTATAAAACTTCCAAGTTTTATAGTTTCTGAGTCAGCAGTACTCTGGTCTGTGACCACTGTGCTTTGTGAAATGATGCATCCCCTTGTAGCCCTTCTCAGTGTTTGTGGCTTCTTCGCACTAGAGTACATTTTCTGGCAAAATGAGTGAAGCTTTTGGCACCCTCTGATTTCTCCCACTGCCCATGGGAGAATCATAAAACTTGCCAATACTGCCTCCCTCCCCAGTCCTTCCAATTATCCTCCCAGTTCTGGTTCTGACTGGCCTACCCTCTCTTCTGTCCAGCCTGTTGTAGACTATATCACCATGAGGTCACCAACCCTTCCGTTTGAATTCTGCCAATCTCCACTTGGCCTATCTTCAGGTGGAACATGAACAATGCTGTCACCCTCTTCCCCCACATCCCTGGCATTGGAGCTTTCTGTGAAACTTGCAGTAAACAGATGCAGTTATGATCTGCTTTGAGAAAATAGGCCAAGTGTTATGTGGGCAAGAGGCAGAAATGAGAGGCATTGGAGAACCGAGAATGACATTTTTTTATACTTTTTAAAAAATATTAATAATAAATACTGCAGAAACAAACAAAAGAAAATATTGTGACTTGGATCAGGTGCACCTTAGTCTTTAAACTGGTATCTATGCCCTTTGATACTTTAAAGAAGTCCTTTACAGCAGATTTTCCCAATGCAATGTCTTTTCAGTTATTTTTTTTTTAAATTCTTATTTTAATGAAAGTTTACAGAAAACTTGGATTTCATTCATTCATTGTTGCACATTGTCCTTCCTGTCCACCCCCTTCCCCCAGTTCACTTTTTTCTTTGAGAAAGATATTCTTTCACTGGTGTATAATTCCCCACCCCCTGCCCAGTCCACTCTACTTTTCAGTTCTTGACTGCTATGATCATGGGTATTGATAGTGGATCTTGACTTCTATGACCATGGGTATTGATAGTGGATCTGGTGCTACCATGGGTGATATTGTTGAGTCCCCTTAATAGAATCTAATTTACAGAGGCCCCATGTGTCAGAGAGGAGAACTGACCCATAACATTTCTCAGGCAGATCTTTCTTCTAAGATTAATTTGAATTGTTAACCTTCAGCTAGCAGCACGCACTTAACCGAGTCACCACCAGGCTCCTTAATGATGGGGGAGAGAGTAAAGGAAGAGGGACAGGAAAGAAAAAAATCCTGCTCTTCCTTCTTCCACTTGAAAAATTAATCTGTGTTTTTTAAGGCCAAATTTCACAATCAAGCAGAAGAGTATGGAGAGGGCTAAGGAGAACTGATTTAATTAATATTTGTCAAGGACAGATTTTTCCCCCCACAAATGCATGGTATTTTGCCTATGTTATCTCAGCTACTCCTCCCAGTGGTTCATGAGGCCAGTACTATGACCAGGCCCATTCACAGTCCCAGATAGTTTAGTAATCTGTTCCCTAACAGACAAAAGGTAGCCATGAGCAAGAGACCGAAGTCATCATATTGAAGCTTTACTACCTCCAACTTATTGTATCTTTAGATCCATGATTTTACATTAAGTTTTATTTTATGATCCAGGCATTTAATCTGTGGCATTCAAGGCATCTCACATTTGTGTTTTCTATTAACTTCATGAATTCCAAGCAACCTCAAAGGGACTAAATATTTTCATTCTTGGTTAAACATTGAAGAAAATGTTACATTTTCTTTTGATCTCAGAATAAGCAGTATTACTAAAGACTCCTGCTTGAAACACTGCCGTTTCACCTGCAACTAGCAAATACAGTTGGGAAAGTTCTATATTGTACCATTAAGGTAAGACGGGGTGGGGGTGGGGAAGCAACAGAATCCTTGATCAAGTTAATGTCATTTTTTTTCTGGAAGTGGTAACAGCTTTTTCATATAAATGCCCTATATTAACTCATGGCAGGGGCTCAAATGGTACAGTGGGTTAATTTGTTAAGTTGCTAGCCAAAAGATCAGTGGTTCAAATCCAGTAGCTGATTTGCAGGATAAAGATCTGACAGTCTACTTCTGTAAAGAGTCACAGCCTTTAAAAAAAAAAAAAAGAGCCACAGCCTTGGAAGACTTCAGGGGCAGGTCTTCTATGCCCTCTTGGGTCATTGCGAGTCTGAATTGACTCCAGGATATACAACAATGCATGCCAGTGACTCTGATTATTATTGTGTACACATGACTAGTCTTATTAATCACACAGAGAGAAAAAAGCACTGAACATTGGGTCAGGTGCTTTCTGTAAGTGGACTGATACAAAATAATCATCATGCTGTGGAGTATATAAAATGAACTCCTGAAACACTTGTTGTTATTATGTGCCATAGAGTCGCTTGCGACTCATAGCAACCCTATGTAAAAGAGCCCTAAACGCCATTCTATCCTGTGTCAACCTCGCTGTCTCAAACACACTCATTCCCATCACTCCACTCACAGAATCAATCCATCTCATCGAGGGTCTTCCTCTCCTGCGCCATCCCTCCACTCTCCCAAACATGATGTCCCCCTCCAAGGATCAGTCCCTCGTTGCAACATGCCCAAAGTATGTCAGACGAAAGTTCAGAATCCTTGACTCCAAGAAGCATTCTGACTTCACCCTCTCCAGGACAAACCAGTTTGTTCTCCTAGCAGTCCATGGTATATTCAACATTCTTCTCCAGCCCCACAGCTCAAAGGCATCAATTCTCTTTCTATCATCCCTATTCACTGTTCAACTCTCTGATGCATAGCACATAATTGCAAAGACTATAGCCTGGATCAGGCGCACCTTAGTCTCCAGCCTGATGTTGTTGTTCTTCAGTACTCTTGAGAGGTCCCTCACAGCTGACTTTCCCAATGCAATTCATCTCCTGATTTCCTGGCTGCTGTTACCAAGAGCTTTGACTGTGGAACCAAGTAAACTAAAGCTATCTCAATCTCTTCACCATCCATACTGATGCTGCCACTTGGCCCAGTGCTGAGAATCTTTGTTTTGTTGATGTTGAGCTTCAATCCATTGAAGACTGCAGTCCTTGACCTTCTGCAGCAAGAGCTTCAGGTCCTCCTCAGTTTTAGCAAGCAGGGTTGTGTTATCCACATAACATAGGTTGTTGATGATTTTTCCACCAATCCTGATGCCACATTCCTCCTCGCACAGCCCAGCATCTCAGATGATCTGTTCTGCATACATATTGAAAAGGCATGGAGACAAAATACACCCCTGATGGACCCCTTTCTTGATTTCGAACCATCCAGTGTCTCCCTGCTCTGTTCTGATGACTGCCACTTGGTCCAAGTATAGGTTTCACATTAGCACAATCAAATGTTCTGGGATTCCCATTCTTCTCAGAGTCAGCCATAGCTTGTGATCCACACAATCAAAAGCTTTTGCATAGTCAATGAAGCACAGATAGACATTCATTTGGTATACTCTGTTTTCTGCCAAGGTCCATCTAACATTAGCTATAATATCCCTAGTACCATGACCTCTTCCAAATTCAGCCTGCACATCAGGCAGTTCTCTGTTGACATACTGTTCCAAATGTTTTTGGATAATTTTCAGCAGAATCTTGCTTGCATGTGATATCAATGATATTGTTCGATGATTTCCACACTCTGTTGGGTCACCTTTCTTTGGAATGGGAACAAATACCAATCTCTTCCAGTCAGTTGGCCAGCTGGCTGTCCTTCAGATTTCCTGGCACAACTTAGTGAGCACATCCAGGGCAGTGTCTGTTTGTTGAAATAAATCAATTGGTATGCCATCCACTCCTGGAGCCTTGTTTTTTGCCAATTCTTTCATGAATATATAACAAATTTAAAGTATGGGAGAACTGAGAGTCCTAGAATCTAATGTTTAGATATCACTAATCACACAGTTGTGACTAGGTGAGCTGTGGTTTTGAAGAAGAGTACTGAACATCCCATGAACTGTCAAAAGAACAAGTAGATACGCCTTGGAGAAAGTACATCCAGAGCACTCCATGGAGGCAAAGATCACAACACTTCGTCTCTCATATTTCAAGTATGTTGTTAGAACAGGCTATTTCTTAGAGAGGGATATCGTATTTGGAAAGCTGGAAGGTTAATGAAAGACAGGAAGATAACGAAATGGATTGACACAGTGACTGCTGCTATGGGCGCAAGAATATCAGAAAGATGAGAATGACACAAAACAGGACAGTGTTCAGATCTGTTTCTATAGGGTCACCATGAGTTGTGAGTGGTACTCAACTTGACAGCACCTAACAACAGTCACATAAGAGCTCTTGTGGTATAGTGAGTTAAGTATTGGGTTGCTAACTGAAAAGTTGGAATTCAGCTGCTCCAAAGAAAAGAGATAAAAAACAATGTATTCAAATTTTGTAAATAAACTAGTATAAAAAAAGAATGTAAAATAGAATGCATAAAAAATAGAATGCATATGAATGATTGTATGAAACACAATGTAAATGAATGAAAAATACTATAAGGGTATTATTATATGAAAATCAATAAAAAACATTTTAAAAAAATAAAGATGAGGCAATCACCTTGGTAAAGATTCAGTCTTGGAAACCTTATGGGGTAGTTTTACTCTGTCCTGTTGGGTTGCTGTGAAGAGATATGACTCAGTTCTTTTACACATGCACAGGCATGCACCCTCTCCCTCTCCCTCATTTATTCAATATCATCAAGTAGATATTGATGTGCACTAGATATTGAGTTGCTCTTTTAACAGTCAAACATCTATTCACTATTCTCTTAGCTAGATAGTGGAATTCCTGAAACTCAGCATCATGCCTTATACTTTTTCATACCTCTGCAGCGCAGTAAATACCAAATATTTGCCATATTCTTGAACAAAATGGCCTTCATATTGATAAACCATAGAATATCCATGTCTAGAAGAAGGGTAAATAGAATTTATGAGGCTACATTAGAAAAAACTTAGCAAAACGTAGTGATTTCAAGACAGCAAAGCAACTATATTTCCCCAGTTTTATAAAAAATAAATAAAATATGATTCTAATTATATTTAGTAAAGACTTTTTTTTTTCTAGAATTGACTTTAAAGCAGCTCTAACGCATTCCAGCTTCCCATTTCCCAAGGCGACCTTGGATTAGAATTTCAAGAGATAATTTTCTACTCAAATGTCCCCCCCTTGGGGTGCCAGAGACTTATCCCAGTTTCATAACAGGGATATCTGATGCCAACTCTCAGACATAGGAACATTTTCTGCCAGCAAGTTCCTTGAACTCGTGTGTGTCCAGAACTCTGGTAAACTATCCTAAAACCCAGTATGTGGTGGACACACATTAGGCATTGATCCCCTTAAAGGCCATTTAGAGGTGGGCAGTTTGGAAGGCCTTAACCATACGTGGGATAAAATTGCTTTAATATAAAGGCAATCTGATTGTTTGCTGAGGCTGAGGTTCAGCACAAATTCTGAGCTCCCTAACTAGGCTCCCTACAGGTGAAGAGTGTCATGACAAACGAATTAAGAGACATACGTCTCAGGATTACAGGTGAGGCCATTTATTAGCTGTGCAGCGGGGGTCCCAGCAATGGGGCAGGATTACCCACTTTATGGTGTTGGCTACTCGCCTCTGGTGCTGGGCTACTTGGGCCAAATGTTGAAAGATTTCATGGGTACATTGATACATTCAAGGGTACATGGACACATTCTGCTGTTGAAACAGTTCAAGGGCACAGTGATACATTTAAACAATAGCAGTTACTGTTCTGGGAGGCAGTTCAAGACAAAGCTTTAAGACCCAGAGGAAAATTTCCCACACAGGAGTTTAGTTACTTAAATGGAATGTTACACAAAATGGAGTCTGGCTGGCTTCCTAGGGAGGATGCTGGAGTTAGATATACCAGGTAAACCCAATCTTCTAATCATTAAACTCACTGTCATTGAGTTTATTTCACCTCACAAGCCAGTAGAACAAAGTAGAACTACCCTAGGACTTCCAAGACTGTAAATCTTTATGAAAGTGGACTGTACCTTCTTTCTCTGATAGAAAGGCTGATGAATTTGAACTTCTGACCTTTTGGTACCAGCTGAATTCTTTAATCACTACACCATCAGGGCTCCTTAGCCAAATCACATCAGGAAATAATTCAACATATCACCACCACCACTTTTCAATCTTACAACTTGCTATACTTGTGTTTCATCTCTACTCTCTTAGGAAATAATAAAGACATTTCCTTTCAGAGAAAACAGAGTTTACAGAGTCATTCTCCTCTGTGATTAAAAGTCACTACAAATGCTCTTCTTTCCAAACCTTGGATCAGGCTAAATGAATGATAGCACCAATGACAGACTAATTCAGTTGTGACAGGAGAGCCACAAGTGGACACATTTGTCAATGGGCCCATCTGTCTGCTGTCACTCTCTATCTCCTCAAATGCATAAGAGATTACCTTGATACTGAAAATATTACAGATGGAAACAGTAGTGTTCAGCTCAGTTCCAAACAGGATGAAAGAATGTCCTGAATAATATAATATAGGTGGTGTATTGGCAGCAATCACCTGAAGGTCATGCACTGAATTTAGAACTTCAAGCTCCCTCGGTAATTTGAGCCCCTCATCTTTCTAGTGCTTTAGAATTACAGAAAAACAGAACGAGAAATCATGATATGCTCTGCATATTTGACAGCTGTTTATCGAGGAGTAGCAATGGGTTGAACATTACAGAGAATGCAGAGGGGAAGAATTCATTATTGCAGCCCCCAATGCAATTATGATTCAATTAAGACAAACTGTACACTTAAGTGTTACATGTTCACTGAATCTGTTCAAACTCAGGCACACAACAGAACAAAGCCCTGGTCACATGCCATCTTCAGAATCAATACTATGTTTAAGTCCGTGGTTGTAGCTGTGGCATCAATTCACGTCACTGGGGTTCTTCCTCTTCACACTGAGCTTATACTTTACCAAGCATGGCATTTTTCTCGAAGAACTGATCTCTTGTTTATGTGTCCAAACTAAATGAGACAAAATCTTGCCATTTTGGCTTTTAAGGATCATTCTGGCTACATAGCTTCTAAGAAAGATTTGTTTGTTTTTCTGGCAGTCTGTAGTACGCAAATCTTAAGTAACTAAATGGTCTGATTAGTTACATTTTATTAAATTGGAACAAACAAGAGGAATAAATATGGGGAATCATGAATTGACTGCTTTTGATACTCAAAACACCATCTCTCTGAAGTCCTACTATATGCTGAGGTGGCATCTCCCAGCGGTCCCTCATGCTTCTGTTTTCCTATATCTTCATCTGATGCCTCAGCCAGACTGTGTGGTCCCTGAGTCAGAATCTTACTCTCTCCTTCCACTGATGTTGAGCAGGTTTCTCAAAGCCTAGCATAGTGCTGGGTAGACAGTAGCTCTCTGTGAAGTTACCTTCCTTCTGATGTCTCCCTTCTTTAGGGTTTAACACACTTCGTTGTAGACACTCTTGTCTTCTCTGATGAAATGTTAGTTCTGTGAGAGTGGCAGCTGTGGCTTTCTTGCTTCTTATTGCATTCCCAGCAAATGGTCAGCTAAGCACACTCATGGAAAGAGCGAGCTATAGTTACAGCACAATTACAACTCAACAACTATTCACTGCTGTTGAGCAGGAACCAAGTCACAGCTGACTCTCCAGTGGGTTCGTTCTCAGAGGCTGTGTAAATCACAAGAGAGGAGAGTATCTAGCTCTTCCCAAGGAGCACCGAGAGGACTAGAATCGCCTGTCTTTGACTTGGCAGTGCAACTCCCTGTCTACTAAACCACCGGAGTTCCTGCTGGTTACTACTATTTGTAGCTTGACTCAAATAGAATCAAAGAATTTGAGGGTTTATAAAGCAAGAACAAGATACATGGTTTTTTTTAAAAAGTTAAAAGGATTAGATAAGATAAAACACTGTGACATCACAATTTTACAGGTAACGTTATCGTCTGCATAATCTCCTTCTCCTGTCCACCTGATGATGGGCTTGTAAATGTTGGAAGTGGTCACTGTTTTTATTGCTCCTTTGGCCATATTTCTTTTACTGACCAGCCTTCAACAGGAAACAAGACCTAGACAAATCTATAAATTGTTATAGCATTCCCATGTACCCACCCCAATACGTGGAGGAACCTCCACAGAAGCAATCAGATGCTTCTCAATGTGAGCCAGAGCCAGAAATTCAGCTGGCAAAACCATGCATGTGTCAATCCCTCTGATAAAATACCAAAGAGCAGAAGGTGTGCCACGTCCTCTATACTCGGAGAGATTCACACGATTACATCAGCTCTCTCTGACCACTCAACAGCCTGTATTTTCTTCATTGTTTCTCTGGTACTTTTGTCTCAAAAAGCTAATGGTTTTGAGGAAGAACACAGACAGATCTGGGCTAGAGGGACACAGACACGTCTGGAGAAGCACAGTCCGGAATGCTTTGGAATTTGGCTTGGCATGGTGTCGGGGGGCAGGGTGGTAAAAAAAAAAGTTCTGTATATGGCTGCTGTCTTGACTCCTTTTCATCGTGCTATATGAAGTATACAGACCCGGGCATGCATGCACACACAGCAAGCCAAGGTCTCCCTCACAGTGCCAGGTCTGGATTCCAAACAGCTAGAGCCGAAAGCAGCAGTTGGCAAGAGTAGGCAGCAACCAGAGCCATGGTTTTGGGCCCAGATTGGCACAGTTGTTGGCATAGTCACATTGCAACCCATTTTCAGGAGGACTGGCCAGCTTCCAGCTCTTCAGCCCTTCCCAAAATGACAAAATCTTAGATCTTCTATGGGAAAAGGAAAACTTAATAGATAAAGCCATTTTCCTCTATCTTCAAACTGAGCGCTGATGGCCTGGTCTCTACAGAGCTGTACTGTTAGCCAAGAGGCGGTGCCTCTCTAATGAACTGTTCTAATCCACCAGCTGCTACATGAAAGAAAGGTGGGCAGTCTCCTCTCACCTGATTTAACCTGCTGGAGGGTCAGCTTTGGATCAGTTCTGATTCCCCAACAACTGACTTTCCTTTCAAGCTGGATCAAATTATATGTTAGGCTAGATGTCAGTGAAATCTTTTTATTAATAACAACAAGGACACAGAAGTAATATGATCTGTTTCTCCATATGAATTAGAACTTTAGCCACCTTAAAAATCATACTATGGTGGCCAGACTTAACTAAGAACTGTTCTCATCAGGACCACAAAGGTTGTATCTTGATAGAATGGGACAAAATATAGAACAGAACCTAATGTTCTTTTAAGAGCCCAGACTTCTGGACCCGCTTGAAACTATAAAACTCCTCAAGATTTTTTCTTAAAAATATTTTTTTTAATTTTATACTGATTTGCTTACATTGTTTTTCACCCCAGATCTTTCCCATTTCTTTTACACCTTTCCTTTAACCATCAAATTGTGTGACACTCACCCCTCTGCTCCTACCCACCTGCCCCCTTGGATTCTCACACACATTTTACTAGTTATCTTTCAATTTCAACAATAATTGTCTTGTGCAATACTTGTCTGTATGGGACTGAGTTCACTTAGCATAATGTTCTTCAGTCCTTCTCAAGTTAGGCAGTAATTTTCAAAATGATTGTTTCTGGATGCTGTGTACCATTCCATCATGTGAATACACCACAGTTTTTCAATCCATTCAATTGTGGTTAGACATTTGGGCTGTTTCCATGTTCCTGCGATGGTGAGTAATGGTCCTGTGAACATTGGTGTACAAATGTCTGTTTGTGCCTCGGTTCTCATTTTCCCACAGTAGATTCCAAGCAGTAGACTAGCTGGGTCATATGGAATTTCTACAAGACTCTTGACTTGAGATATTCTATAAACTTAGAACCAAACTAGCTACCAAGGTCATCTTTTAGCTAAATAACAGACATAAAATAAAGAGCATCACTCCTGAGTTCTGTAATCCTTTGGAAACTCATTTAAATAAGACAAAATGTTCAACAATTATTTTAAAATAAAAGTGAGAAAGTAGAGGGATAAATTAATTAAAATGGAATAATTGGAATGAAATAATGAATTTTTATATGCATTGGGGAAAATGTAGCTAATGAAAACAATTCATGGAGAAATTATTTAATAAGAACCTAAACTTTTATGTAAACCTTCACTGAAAATACAATTAAGCATTTTTAAGTGAAAAAATAATACAAGTATCAGTCATTACTATTGTTGTTGTTATGTGTTGTCAAGTAGGAACTAACTCATAGCTGACCCTCCAGTAGCTTTTCAGAGGTTGTAAATTGCACAGGAGCTGATTGTCCATCTTTTTCCCTTGGGGCAGCCTGCAGATTTGAACCACATGCCTTTGAGCTGGTAGCACAATTCCTTACTACTAAGTCACCAGAGCTCCACCCTCAATTCATAGTGACCCCGTGTGAGTCAAAGTAGATCTGTACTCTATAGTTTTTCAGTGAGTGATTTTTCAGAAATAGCCAAATCTTTCCTTTCCCTTCAGGTGCCACTGGGTGAACACAAACCAATCTTTCAATTAGCTGTCAACCATTGGAACTAATAATGACTGTCTTAAAAATCATCAACACTCAAACTCATTGTCAGGAAGGTGAAACAAACAAACAAAAAAGTCACATAGAGAGAAAGCCCATCTTTCTCCCAGGGAGCATCAGGTAGATTCAAACCACCAGAGAGACACTACCTTTGAGTTAGCTGCACAATGACCTATAACTACACCACTAAAACTCCCTTTAAAATTATAGAGTGTCACAATTTGAAAAGGCCTTTGACACAGTTTACTCTCAAGCTGTCATATTATAATTGGGAGCAATGAATATCAGAAGTTCTATGACTTGATAAGGTCATACCTCTAGTTAATGGTAGAATTCTTGGCTTGACTTCCAGGTAGCATCCTTTATTCTCAGCTGTAACGGCCCTGAAGACATACTTCACATTCATTATTAATCCCTGCAAAGCAAAAATACCAACATTATACTGGGTAGTACTGTATTCATAGCCAACGTAATATGTGGTGATTTCATAAATAGAGTTGTGCATTCTGAATGAGCTACAAAGTATGCAAGATGACCTAGAGAGCTAGAGAGAGGGAAAAATAACTTGAGTGATCAGAAGGCAAGCCAGACAATGATTTCCCAAATAGTCCAGCATCAGAAATTGCAATGAGGTACATTAAGGTATAATAAGTATTGTAAATTAGAAAGACTAAGTTCAAATCCTGGACTCATCACTTGATAGTTGAACCATGTTAGAAGGTTCCTTAATCTTTCCAGAGGAGCTCTGGTAGTTCAGTGGTTAAATATTTGAGAGCTAAGGGAAAGGTCAGTGGTTTCAACTGACCAGCCACTCTGAAGGAGGAAGATGGAGCTGTCTGCTTCCATAAAGATTTACAGCCTTGGAAATTATATGAGGCAGTTCTTCTCTGTCCTACACAGGATTACTGTGAGTCAGAACCTCAATGGCTGTGGGTTTGGGTTTCATCTTTTAAGTCTCAAGATTACGCAGCTACAAAACCTGGATAAAAGGAGCCCAGACAGCAAAACACATTACTTATCAGCCTCCTAGGTGCTACTTGGCAAGTCAGCAGTTTGAATTCACAAAGAAGGGGAGTCTCCTCCTGTAAGGATGTATAGCCGTGAAAACACCATCAAGGGTTGCCATGAATCCACATTGACTTGAGCACATTGAGGTTGGATTTTATTTTATTTTATTTTTGTCCCTCACTGCGTTGTTTTTACAAGGAGTAAATGAAATAAAGCATTTAAGATGCCTAACACATGCCAAATGTTCTTCCTTGCCTAATGAGATGAAGCTTTCCTTTTCCTTCAATTCTATTTTACACACATAATAGACCCTTTACTCACAGAGACATCAAGTCTGGAATACTATCAAAGTGTGTGAGTGTGCTGGATGCTCTCCAAAAGGCAGTGCATGCTTCCTGGAGGCAGGTGGTTTGAAACAGCACTCACTCTGGTCCAGCTGCTGTCATGTGGGCTCTAACTCCTGGGGATCCATGGATGTCAGAAGAGAACCATACTCCATAGTGTTCTCAATAGCTGCTTCTCTCTCTCTCTCTCTCTCTCTCTCTCTCTCTCTCTCTGTAGTTTATTTACAAAATTTAAATACATTGTTTTCAATAACAAATCCTTTCAATTTCCCTCACCCCACTGCCACCCATCAATTTGTACAACCCCATGATTAATCTCCTCTCCCCCTCCCCCTGCACATCCTCATCCCTCTGCTTCCAACCTCTACCACCCCTCTTGGATCCTTATATTCATTCTACAACAATGGTTTTATTCAATATTATCCTTGTGGGACTGAGTTAGTTCACTCAACATAATGGTCTCCAGTCCCTCCCAAATTAGGTAATAATTTATAAAATCATTGCTCCTGTGTACTGCATAGTATTCCACTGTGTGGATGTACCATAATTTCTCAATCCATTTGTTTGTGGTTGGACATTTGGGCTGTCTCCATGTTCTTGCAATGGAGAATAATGCTGTTATGGACTTTGGTGTACAAATCTCAGTTTGTGCCTCAGTTGTCATTTTCTCAGGGTATATTCCAAGCAGTGGAAGAGCTAGGTCATATGAAATTTCTGTTTAGTTTTTTGAGGAAGCGCCATACTGCCTTCCAGAAAGGTTGTACCATTTTACAATTTCTTTTTCACTACATCTTCTCCAACATTTATCACTTGCTGCCTTGTTAAACTTTGCCACTGTTACTGGAGTAAGATAGTACCTCATTGTGGCTTTGATTTGCATCTCCCTTATTGCCAGTGATTTGGAGCATTTCTTCATGTGTGTGTTTGTCATTTTAATATCTTCCTTTGTGAAAATTCTTTTCCTGTCTTCTGCCCATTTTTTAATTTGGTTCAGTCTTTTTCTTGAAGAGGCCCAGGAGTTGTCTGTAACTTTTGTTATAAGACTCTTGTCTGAGTGGGTATTACCAAATGTTTGTTCCCAGTCTGTAGGTTTCTTTTCACCCTGTTGGGAAAAGTTTTTGATACACACATGGTCCCATGCATCAATTTTATCCTTCAGACTGTGCATTTCTGGTTGTATTTGGCAGTCTCTTTATACCTTGGACTAGTACTTCTAAGCTTGATCCTAGTTTGTCTCTTATGAACATTATGGTTTGGGGCTTTACTCCCAGGTCTCTGATCCACCTTGAGTTGATTTTTGTGTATGATGTGAGATGTGGATCCTGTTTCAGCTTTCTGCAGGTAGAAGTACAGTTTTGCCAGCACCATTTGTTGAAGAGGTTATAATTTCCCATTTGATAGCTTTGATTTCCTTGCCAAGTATCAGATGACCATAGATAGCTGGGTCTATATCTGGGTTCTCAATTCTGTTCCATAACTCTAATGAATATAGATGCAAAAATCCTTGACAAAATTCTAGCCAATAGAATCCAAAAGCACATTTAAAAAAATCAGCATGACCAAGTGGGATTCATGACTGGTAGGCAAGAATGGTTCAACATAAGAAAAACAACCAATATAATTCTTTATATTAACAAAGTAAATAACAAGAACCATATGATCATAGCAATTGATGGAGAAAAGGCATTTGACTAAAACTAACACTGAATGATAAAAACATTCAGCAAAATTGGAATAGAAGGGAATTTCCTCAACATAGTGAAAAGTATATATGCAAAACCAAGAGCCAACACCATTCTCAGAGAAAGACTAAAAACATTTTTCTTGCAATTAGGGACCAGATAAGGATGCCCACTGTCACCACTTCTTTTCAGTATTTTATTGGAAATACTTGCTATGGTAATACAACGAGAAGGAAATAAAAGGCATTCTGATGGGCCAAGAGATGGCTAAACTGTCACTATATATTATATGCAGATGATATGATAGTATACACAGAAAATCCCAAAGACTCAACAAAAACAAACAAACAAACTAAATAGGCCAGTTTAGTAGAGTGACAGGTTATAAGATCAATATCCAAAAATCAATAGGATTTCTCTACAATAACAAAGAGAACTCGGAGAAGGAAATCAAGAAAGCAATACCATTTACAATTTCCAACCACAAATTGAGATACTTGGGAGTGAACCTAACTAGAGATACAAAAGACCTATACAAAGAAAACGAGAGCATTTCTGCAAGATACAAAAAGGGACCTAAAGAAATGGAAAAATGTGCCCTGTTCATGGGTGAAAATGACAATCTTACCAAAAGCAATATACATGTTCAATGCAATCCCAATCCAGATACCAAATTAATTTTTTCAAGGAGATTGAAAGGGAAATTATCAAATTTATCTGAAGAAGCAAGAGACCTCAAATAAATAAAACACTTCTGAGAAACAAAAATGAGGTTGGAAGCATAGCACTCCCTGATCTCAAAACCTATTACACAGCATTAGTAACCAAACAGCACGGTACTAGTACAATACTTTTTAGTGTCATCCCTTTAATTTGCTGTCTCCAGAATAGAAATCATCTACTTAATTGCTGTATTCATTTTACTAACTCAGCTTGACTCGGGTCTTGTCAAGACATAAGCTAATTTTTTTTAAAAAAAAATCTGCTTGTTAGAAATTTAGATTTATCTCTGATAACAACAACAGCAACAGCTAATTGTTTTTGTTGTTATATGCTATTGAGTTGACTACAACTCATATTAACAATGGTTCTGAATCTTGCCCTATACTGAGCTAACCTCACCATCTCTGACTTTCTTGATCCTATTGCCACTGGATTGTGTCAATCCATCTCATCCAGGTTTTCCTTTCCTTTGTTAGCCCTCTGCCATTCTAAGTATGATTTTCTGCTCCAAGGACTGGTCCCTCCTGGCAACATGTCCAAATATGTGAGATGAAGTTTCAAAATCTTTGCCTTCAAGGAGCAATCTGGTTTCACTTCTCCAAGACAGACTTGTCTGTTTTCTGGCAGTCCATGATATGTTCAGTACTTTTCTCCAGCATCACAACTTAAAGACATTGATTCTTCTTCTGTCATCCTTAGTCATTGCCCAGCTCCTGCATGCACAATAAGCAATTGAGAAGACTATACCTTGTATTAGGCACACCTTAGACTCTAGACTGACATTGTTGCTCTTTAGCACTCTAGAGAGGTCCCTGACAGATTTTTCTCAATACAACTCCTCTTGCTCCCTCTCTCTTTCTTTTTTAAAAGTAAAATCTATTATTTCTTGAGTTAAATCAATAAATATGCCAACTACTTTTTCCTTCATAATAAATAGTACAGAGATACAAAGATACTATAGAATTCCTGCCCTTATGCAGTTGATCAAATTAACAGTATTTACAAAACAAGTATTTTGTACCAGAAGAGAAGAACCTAAGAGATTTAAAGAAATTGAAAGATTAAAATTCTCAAAGATTTCATTTTACTTTAATCCACAATCTACATCCATAGGAGAAGTTAAGAAATTAAAAGATGTACTACTGCATTGCTCAAGTCTTCTAGAAAGATTTCTTTAAAATATTAAAAAGATGCTATCTTGAAGACTAAGGTGTTGTTGTCCCAAGCCATGTATTTTCAATCACCTTATGTATGCAGAAGATAGACAATGAGTAAGAAAAATTGAAGCATTCAAATGCATTTAAATTATGGTGCTGACAAAAAAATATTGACTGTACTGTGGACTACGAGAATAACAACCAGTCAGAGTGTTCTCTGGAGTTGCAGAGTGCAGGACTTAGATGCTTTGAACATGTTATCAGGCAGGATTGATCCGGGCTGTTATGACAGACCAGTCTACCATTTTTGGTAGAGAAAGAGGAAGACTGTCAGAGATACAGTGGCTGCAACATGGGTTAAATAGATGACACTTAACAACAGCAAGAGTGTCTATAACACACTGCTAATGCTCCATAAATGCTAATTGTTGTTGTTGTTGTTGTTGTATTGCAGTTAGGTGACATCTAGTAGATAAGGACTCAAAGTGACTCTGAGCAACTCCTCTTTTGATATCCTGACTGCTGGTGCACAGGGTGTTGATGGTGGATTGGGGCAAGACGAAATCATTAACAATCTCATTCTTTTCTCCAACTATCATGATGCTACCTACTGACCCAGTGGTGAGAATCTTTGTTTTCTTAATGATGAGATTAAGTCCATATTAAAGGCTACAGTCCTTCATCTTCTGCAGCAAATGCCTCAAGTTCTCCTTAATTTCTGTGAGCAAGATTGTGTCATCTGCATGATACACGTTGTTGTTGAATCCTTCTTCAATCCTGATGCCACATTCTTTTTGATGAAGTTCAGCCTCCCAAATGATCTGTTCAGTATATAGAATGAAAAGGTATGGAGAACACATCCTGACATCTTCCTTTCTTGATTTTTAACTATGAGTGTTTCCTTGCTCTATTTGAACAACAGCTTCTTGGTATAGGTTTAACATGAGTACAATCAAGTGTTCTGGGATTACCATTCTTCTCAATGTCAGCCACAATTTCTTGTTAGACACAATTTCCTCACATTTAAAATACCTTTGCATGCTGCTGTTGATTGTCATCGAGTCAAGCACAATTCATAGCAAACCAATGAACAAAAGGCCTGAAGCCTTTTTATAACTATCATCATTTATCAAAGTTCAAAGTTCATAGAGTTTCCAGAGGCATATTGTTTGGTAAGTGGATGCCATTCCTGCTTCCAAGCCTTTGTACTATACATTAAAAAAATAGGCATCCTTCTAGTACTCTTTGCTTTCAGCCAAGATCCATCTAACATCAGCAATGTTATCCCTAGTATTAAGGCCTCTTCTAAACTCAGCTTGTATTTCTGCCAGTTCTCTGTCAATATATTGTTCTAGTCATTTTTTTT
>NW_006399751.1:44466348-44476674 GCF_000299155.1 Elephantulus edwardii | reverse complement strand
GGCTTGAATTTTTCCTTCAGCTTGAGAAATGCTAAGAGAGTTCTTCCCTTTTTATTTCCTAACTCCAGCTCTTTCCACATTTCGTTATAATTCTTTGCCTTGTCTTCCTGAGCTGCCCTTTGAAATTTCTGTTCATTTCTTTTACTTCCTAATTTCTGACCTTTGTTTTAGCTTCTCAGCATTCCTAGTGGTAAGAAGCTGCCCTACAATTTCGAAAGCATATGGTTCGAATCCACAAGCTGCCACGTTGGATGACATTATACAATCTCCTTCTATGTGATTTACTGTCTCTAAAAACCCACTGGAGCATCAGCTATGTGTTGGTTCTAACTAGATAGCACATAACAACTAATAGCAGCTAATTAAGACATAGAATATTAGATTCAAGCTAAAAAGCTCGAAGGACCAAGATGTGACCATCTTCCATGAAGTTTTCATCTCATAGAGTCACTATGAGACATAACCAACTTGTAAGCATAAGTGGGTTTGAGGTTACAGTTGAAAACACCATATTAATCTAGGACTCCTAGCATAAGAATCTGGAGCGTTTCCATATCAATATTGAACAGCTCTATTTTTGCTAAACCTACCATGTTGAAGTTAATGAAATAAAGTTGTTCCTTTTTTTGTTTTGTTGTCTTAATACATGAAAAAGTGATGCTTGCATCTAGTATAATCCCCAGCCGATTTGAAACAAAAGCTCTAGGCAGCATGGCCCTGATGTCAAGGCTGACGGCTGTCAGCTAGTAAAAGCATTCGCCAGATGTTGAAGCTCAGAGTTCTCCAACAACAGTGATCATTACCGCCCTCACTCACCCCATTTAGAATTGACAACAAACTGAGCAGAAAGCCATTATTTCCACCTTCAGTATAAAGTTTTCCTCGGGCTGCAAGCAAAGTTTTGCCGTGGGCTGATGCACCATCTGCTCCAAGTTCACTTTGCTCTTCTGTGGAATGAACTTCCATCTATAGAAGCAAGTCCATAAAACCTGGCTGCTATTTTTTGTTATTTGGAAAATATTAAAATCCCAAAGGATTCTCTGCAATACCCAGAAAAAAGGACTTGCACTGTAATTAAGTGAAATAATAACAAATCATAATATAAGGCATAAAATGAACAAACATTATGAATTAATCATACTTAGACAATTACAACCCATATGGCTTGTTAAGCTCAATCTGCTACCTGTAGTGACATCAACTGCATACTGTATATTCATTGCTGCAGCTTTTTTTCCACCAGCATGTAATTACTTCATTTTTAAAATGAGAAAATGAGATGTAAAAGGCAATGTGTTCACAATTTGGTGTCCGCTCAGTCTCCGGTATTGGATCAAAGATGTGCCTGGAAGCTACAGTTCAAAAGTCTTCTGTCTTTTCTTAGATACAGTGGCACCTTCAGAAACAAAGCTTTTCTTCTCCTTCAATCTTGTGTTCTGCAGGAAGGTGCAGTATGAACTCAAAGATGGCACCTTTCTGGAGCTCAAATCCACCAGCTACTCCATGGAAGAAAGGTGGGCAATCTCCTCCCATGTACTATACAGCCTCCAAAATCCTGCTGGAGGGCCGGCTGCATGAATGTCCGTTCATATTGATAGCTTACAAAGTTCATATACATTGTGATTCACACTATTCTTCATTCCCACTGTGTTTCGTACACTCATTCTCATGCATATTGTGTTCATTGGACCTTGCCCATCATCGCCCTGTCTTTTTGCCTGGATCCTTCTCATTTCCAACCCACCCCAACCGCCTCCTCTCACCAAAGTGTGCAACCCTGTGGTTTCACCCCTAACCATTCTCAGCCCTCCCTTCCTTGAGCGCCCACACATGTTTTACTAGTTATCCTTCTATTTTTACAATACTTGTTTTATGAGGGGTTTTTTGATAGCAAAAAGTTAAGAGAGAGAACTTTCTTTGTCCTTACCAGTAAAGGGAGAATGTCATTTCATGTCTCATTTTAGACCACAGTCAAATGACATCAGTTCCTTGGTGAAAGCCTTGATTTTTACATAATACAAACAGTGATGTGATATGATGCTTGGTCTAGTATAAAACACATTTACCTCAACATCAGTTTCTTCATCTGTAAAATGGGAATAACAATAATATCTACCAAGGTTCTTACTACTGATCTGCAGTAAATGAAACTATTTACCTGAGCATCATCTATTAAAGGGGATTAAAAATAATATCTATCTTTGCAGAACTGTTAGAGAATTGAATTAACCAACCCTGTGAAGAGCCTGGCACAGGGCTAGTGAATGTTCACTAAGTGGATAATGAGTTTGTGTTCTGACAACACCACTGGGAGTTCGATTGTTCCAAGAGAAATGAAAAACAAGGGATCTTAGTCTGGAAGGACAAGGTTACCTCCTCACAAATAATGAAAGTGATGGTTGAAAAACATAAATGATTGGCAGAGTCAGACCCAGTCTAAAGGGTTTAGTGTTTAGTGTATTTTAAGTTCACGTCAGTTCTCAAAAGTTATCAACCAGAAGGTAAAGTCTAGAGAACTCCAGTGTCTATTCCACTGGTATGTAGGTTGAGAAATTGACACATGGCCCAACCGGCTTTCCCTGTGAAAGCTACTGTTGGAAGCCAGCTGCAAGAACGTGTGAGCAAGTGGGGACCAATGCGGGTGCTGATCTGCAAACAAGCCCACTTGTGTGCTCACTACCTCTAAGGTCAGCCTTTTCCACACACACCACCATTCATTCCCCTGAGTGGAGGACCCAGTTCTAGCATCTGTGCACATCAGTGTGTGTGTGTGTGTGTGTGTGTGTGTGTGTGTGTGTGTGAGGGACCAGTTGAATGGACCATAAGCCTCTTCAGCTTCGTAGGGGCACTATGTAATCAAGATCTCTGTGAATCAGTCTTAATAAAGAGATTCTCACACGATCACAAAGAAAATTAGAGATGTGATGCCTGTTCCACAATTTATACTCTTAGTGTTTGAGTAATCCTGGACTTTAGGAGTCTCTTCTTTCTTCTTTCATTACCATTGAGTCAGCATTGACTCCTCAGAGGATTTTTAAGAGGCTGCAAACCTCTATAATTGTGAACGGACCCTTGAGTGAGTTGTCAGAAGCCTGTAAAATTGCACAACTGCCATCTTTCTCCCACAGAGCTGCTTGTGGGTTCAAATTGTCCATGTTTGGGTTGGCAGCACAACTCCCTACCCACTTGGCTACCAGAGCTCCCACTGTGAGAGTAGTTCTATGATATCATGGACGGGGTGGCGGCGGGGGGATTCTGAGTTATCTCTTGGCACAGACATCATTATTATGACCTTCTTGTATTCAAATTCACTTTTTATTATGGCCAGGAATGCACAGGCTTCCCTAGTTAAATCAAGCTCAGAATTTGTGGCAATGATGATGAAGGAGAATCCTTCTTGGAAGGGAGCCAGATAATGTTCCCCTAATCCCAGTGTCCTGACGTTTGGCTTTCCCATAGAGGGCACTCATATCTACCTCTCTGCTTCAACTTCATGCATTCAGTATATGCCCCAAGGCACAGCTGAAGTCATTTGGATAAGAACTAACTCAAAATCAAACCCACTACCACCAAGTTGACCCTAATTCATAATGATCTTAAACAGAAGAGCACTGCCCCTGCAGGGTTTTCAGAGCAAGGGATAGATCTTTACAGAAACAAACCATCACCCTTTACTCTGTCAGAGGAACTAATGCGTTCAAACCACTACTGCCCTTCCAGCTCACAGTCAAACACTTTAACCACTATGCCACCAGGGCTTCTAAATGAGATTATCTAATACCATTTTGTCCTGGATTTGAGGAAACAAAAGAAGCAAAGTACATTTTTGTTTATTTGAACCTCACATAACTAACATTTGTTAGGATTTTATTAGATGTAGCCAAGTCAATCAAGATTCATACTGACCCTGTAAGCAACAGATCTGAACACTGGCCTGTCCTTTCCTATAATTACTATCTCCATGATGCTCAAGTCCATTTTTCTCCCTCTCATCATGGATCTTTGGTGGTCTAGTGGAAAGAAGCTATGCTGCAATCCCAAAGGCATACAGTTCTAATCCAGTAGCTGTTCTGCAGGGGAAAGATGGGCAATCTCCTCTTGAGTGATTTACTGCCTCTGAAAATCTGCTGAAGGATCCACTATGGATCGACTCTGACTAGACAACGTATGAAAATATCATGATTCAAGGCATGCTTCTCTCTATAGGGGTATAAATATGGCATTAAAAAAATTGCCAGAGGTCATATAGTCCCTCAGGTTGAAGTTAGAGTTCAAATGCAGATGTTCTAACCCTGAAACCCAGGATCCAAAGTTGGCTGTGTGGCTTTAGTCTCTAAGAACCACAGTGAGGGCAGGTCTGGACATTTCTAAGCCCCACTGGTTCATGTGGCTTAGGCTCCAGGTAGGAGGCAGACTACACCAAATTATATGCTCCATTAATATAATAAAACACTAGTTTTCTCACTTGGTCATGTTGCCATGGAGATTATAACTTTTACATGCGCTTAAAAGCCTCTAAGATCACTGAGATATCTTTATCTTCTGCTTTTAACAGAATTAATGTCACAGCTCAGAGGGTAGTGGTTGTTACTAGATGTCATGAAGTCAGCTCTGACTGACAAAAACTTGATATACAACAAATTGAAACGCTTCCTGGTCCCACATCATCCTCATAGTCATTGCTATATTTGAGCCCATTGTTATATAAGGCAACTATCAAATAGGAAAAATAATTTAAAAAAACAAACACAACAAACGAGAGAGAGAGAAAGAGAAAGGAGAGACTGCACTACAATGTTCATTGCAACATTTTCCACAATAGCAAAAGGATGAAAAGAATAGAAATGTCCATCAACAGAGAAATGGACAAAATATGGTACAGAGGTACAATGAGATGCTATGAAGCCATAAAGAGAAATTCTAATGTGTGCCACAACATACACAGACCTTGAACATATTGTGTTGAACAACATAAGTCAATTACATGGCAGATACTGACCAGTCTAACTGAAAGAAATTACTGTAAGGCCTTGTGGTTAAACGTAGTAAGCCCACATGACAGAACCACCTGACGGGATTTCCTAGGCTATCATCGTCATGGAAGCAGGTCACAAGGTCTTTTTTCTTACATAAAGGCAGAATAAGTTGGACTACTAACCTTTCAGTTAACAGTTGAGCATTTAACCATTGCAATACCAGGGCTTCTTAAACAAGCACATAAACAGACCACCACCAAACCCAATGCCATGAGTTAATTATATGGAGTGTCCAAGGCTGTAACTGTTTCCTAGGAGAAAATTCTTCTTCTTTCTCCCAAGTAGCAGCTGATGAATTTGAACTGACAATGTCTTAATCAGCACTAGCATACATTACACACTATGCCATCAAGACTGTTTTATGCAAATATATTTCATGCCCATTAAATCATTCTAGCCCATAGTTGACCCATTAGCAAGTTTCTGGAACTATAAATTGCACAGGAGAAGACTGACCATTTTTCTCCTGCAAAGCCACTGGTAGATTCAAACAGTCAGCGAGGTTCTGCCTTTGAGTTAACAGAATAACTGTCTATGAACTATGGCCCCAGAGCTCCTTGTATGCATATATAAAGCCCAAAATTTATGGATAGTTACTAGTTGTTGCTGTTAGATGCTGTTGAGTTTATTACAGTTCATAGTGATCATATAAACAACAGTTCAGAACCTTATACCCTATCCTGCACTATCCTTACAATGTCACCATTCTCAAGACCAGAGTCATCATGTCAGTCCATCTCCTAGAGGTTCCTCCTCTTTTTGACTGACCCTCCACCTTTCCCAGCATGATGTCTTTTTCTGCAGTCTGGCCCCCCTGACATGTCCAAAGTATGTGATGGAAAGCTTTATCAGCTTTGCTTCTAAGGACCTCCCTGGTTTACATTCCTTCAAGACAAATTTATTCTTTTGGCAGTCAGTTCATGAGACAGTCAATACTCTTCTTCAAATCACAATTCAAAGGTATTGATTCTTCTTGGATCTTTCTTATTCAGGAGTGAGAAAAACAAGGGGGGGAAGCCCTAGAGGGTTTTGTCTGGGAGAAGGGACATTGAATTTATGTTCGTGAGCTCTGGTGGCCTAGTGGCGCTGTGGGTTGCACTGTCAACCTAAAGGCAGGCAGTTCTAATCCACTGGCAGCTTCACAAGAGAAAGACGGATCACCTCCTCCTATGCAATTTCCAGCCTCTGAAAATCTACTGTAGGGTTTGCTATGAGTCAGCTCCAACTTGATGACAATGAGCTGAGTTTTGAATTTATGTTCATTGTGGTAGAATCTCTTGGAAAGTTACAGCCATTTACAGTGGCACAACATAAACAATAAACCATACTGTCACTGAATTGTTAATTGTTGTGTCACAACATAAACCATACTGTCACTGAATTGTTAATGTGGAATTTGTATTGGCAAATGTTTTAGTGTCTATATTTTCAATACATTGTTTTAAAATGAGAGAGGACATCATTTACCTCCTCAATGGGATTCTGCACTGATTCCACAAGGCACGATTTCTGCCATGACGGCTCCAAGGGGAAAGGAATATCTTCCCAGACTGAAAACCGCCACACCTTATGAGGAATTCCCAAGGAAGATAGACTTCCTGCCCTTATCTGCGCACTTAGGAAGGAGTCACAACATGCTTTAACTCAAGCTTCTTACAAGACAATGTGGGAGAGTTGGTCACACAATAATTTAAACTGTCATGCCCAATGCAAATAATACTCCTTGGAACTAGACATCCTTGAAGTTTGCTACAATTCAGCTGATAAGATACTCACAGACCTCTTTATTAAATTTGATAAAAGGCAAGGTCTCACAAGTGGTCACACCTGTCACCTGCTCAAACAGCAATTGGCAAGTGTGTAGAGACAAACTTCCTGGCAAGTATCCCAGATGCCAAAAAAGCTCTTTGCAGTAGGACAATTTCTCTTGAAATCTCAACTCTTTGAACCACTGAAACTATCAAATCACTTTTGTGTCATAAAATGCAGCATTTCTAAGGGCAAATACCAAAGCTATGATGCTCTGTAGAGGCCATGAGAGGCGAATATAAGTAGGTAGGACCACTTTGCTTTAAACAGCATTAATATCATGATTAATGACTGAAGAAGTGATCTAATGGAAAAACTCTTTTTCAAAGTTAAATATATTAAATAATGGAATGCCATGAGGTTTACTGTCTAGAAAACATTCTTTAAACTGTAAATCTTTTGGATCCCAGAAAGAATTCAGAAGGTCTTCACTTCCCTATCCCCAACCCCTGTACTTCAGTTGCTACATTCCTCCTAACCACAGGAATGCAGCATACACTATAAAGAACAGGAATTGGGGGTTTTTTCAAAATTATGATTGTAAAGAAAGTGGGGGGAAGAAAAATAATTAATAACTTGGAATTTTGTTTTCAAATTTTTTAGAATAAGCAGGTCATTTCATACAGATGCTATGAATGACATTCTTAGCTATTATTACTTAAATACATGGACTTCTGGGATGAGAACTTCATCCTTGGTGTGTTGAATTCTGGCCCAAAAGATTCAAGGTTTTTTTCATTCTCTTAAAAGCATTATTTACACTATAGTTAAGCTAAAGGAAAATTTGAAGGTGTCGATAATTTTATTTTACCCGGATCATAAATCATCATTCACTGAAGCAAGTCTTTAAATCAAATAGCAGGTTGCTTTAGACAAATGTCAAAAGACGTCTTTGAGAACAAAGATGTCACTTTAATAACTAAGGTATGTCTGACCCAAGCCAAATCTTTTCAGTCAGCTTATCTGTGCACGTGGGAGAAAGATGAGCATTCTCTTTCCATGTGATTTACGTCCTCTGAAAAACCCACTGAAGGGTCAGCTATGAGCCAGTTCCAACTCAAGGACCTTTGCTTGCTACTTGCTCATATGCATGAGAAACATTGATGGGGAGAAAAGAAGACAGAGAAAGGTCGTTGCATTTGAATTATTGTGTTGTTAAAAAATATTGACTATACTGTGTGGTTTCATGGTAAGAAGCCGTGCTGTATCACAAAGACACATGGTCCAAATCCAAAAGCTGCTCTAGGGAAGAATGATGGGAAATATCCTCATGATTTACAGCCTCTGAAAACCTGCTGGAGGGTCAGCTATTAATCAGTTCTGATTCAAAAGAACACAACAAGCACCAAAAGAAAAGATAACTCTATCTTTGAACAGATATAACCAGAATGTTCCTTAGAAATGAAAATGGCAAGACTTTGATTCCCTTACTTTGGGACTGCAGCGCAGCTTCTTGCCACTAGGCCACCAGAGCTACCCTGATTCCCTTACTTTGGACACATCATCATTATTGTTGCTGTTGCTGTTGTTAGGTGTTTCCGAGTCTAGTATGACCCATAACGACCCTATGAAGAACCGATCTGAACCCTGTCCGATCCTGTGTCATCCTTACACTTCCAGACCCCATTGTAGCGGTCACTGTCCCAATCCACCTGGTTGAAGGCATTCTTCTCTTTCATCAACCTCTTTCTTTTTTTTTTTTCTTTTCTTTTTTTATTGAGATTTTATTGTAAGTTTATCAAGAACCTGGATTTCAATTCATTCATTGTTGCACATTTTCCTCCCTGTCCCCCTCCCTCCAGTTTGCTTTTTTCTTTGGAAAAAAATTCTTTCATTGTTATACAGACCACTTTACTATGCAGCTCTTATTCTGGACTCTTGGCACACCAATAATACCCAATCATACATTCTTTTTACACAGTTCTCTCCTTCATCTGTTTCAATGCCATGTACATTATTTATTCCCTTTTCTTCGTTTCTCCCCAACCCTCATGTCAAACCCTCTTCCCAAGTGTGATGTTCTTCTCCAAGGAATAGCATCCTTTAGCAACATGCCCAAAGTGCATGAGACACATCATTAGAAAAGACTAAATCCTAGAAGAGAATGTCACATTTCATAGAGCTGGGGATCCATGAAATGTGGAAAACTCTCCATGAGATGAATGGGCTCTATAACAGCAACAATGGAAGCAAACATACAAGCAATCTTAAAAATAGAGTAAGACTAGGGGAACTCTGGTGGCCTAGAGGCAAGAAGCTGCACTGCAATTCCAGAGGGTCACGGTTCAAATCTACCAGATGCTTTGCCAGGGAAGGAGGGACAATCTCATTCAGTACCAGTCAGATCTGATTTGACAGTACACACACACAAAAATAATAAAATTTTTTTAAAAAAGAAAAAATAGAGTAAGACTGAAGAGCATTTCTTTCTGTCACACCTAAGACCAACAAAAGTCAGAGGCAATTTGACAGCAACTAGTACAAACACTTAATGCTGAAAAGTTGTTATTTGCACAGGGACACTCACAGAAGTCTTTGAGGGTAAAATCATAATGTTTGGTCTTTTATTTCTACACACAGTAAGACTGGTAAAGCAAAGATAGGAAAACATAAACACCTGTTAAAGAATGCATATGTGAGAACTCATTTTTCTATCCACAGTCTTTTTATGTATATTTTAAAGTTTGCCTAATAAAAAGCTTTAAAATTGGACTAGAAGTCGACTTTGATTTGTTGAGGCTGCAGGGTAAATAATGCTACAGTAAAACCTGAATATAAAATGGAAAAGCTAATTCTTAGATCCACCTTTGCTACTGACCCCTAAATTGCACTTGCAAAGAATCTTTTCTGCCTTAGAAGTTTGTTAATGATATGAACACTCTTAAAATAGAGTAATAAAATTTATAGATATCTCTGGCATATGGATGATTGTTTGATTGAGTGTTTTTAGAAAGAGAAATTGTCCTCTCCAGTTGACCAGCCAATCATCAGTACAATGAAAAATGCACACTTAATGGGCCATTAGAAAAATCTAAAACTATATTCAATTCACATCAACAAAAGAGCTTTACGGTCCTCTGAAAGTTCAATGCTTTCCACATATCAAAGATTAAGGGTTATAAATATGCGCACTGTAACTTTCAACTGTAACTTTTAAGTTTCCCCCAAATTTTTTTAACAGGAGACAGGAATGTTTATCAGTTTAATTTTTCCCCCCTATTATTGAAAAGATAAGCATAAATGAAATTTTTAAAGCTTTTGTAAAAAAGAAAATTATTTTATACTGGTTTACTTACAAAGTTCATATACATTGTTTTTCCACACCAGATCTTTCTCCTTTCCTTTTTTTTTTTAAAAAAAATTTAGGTTGTTTATTTTTAATTTCAGTGAACATCTACAGAGATTTTGGGATTCTATTCATTCATTGTTGCACCCTTCTCCCCGCACAAACCCCTCCCCCCTCCCCCCCATTTGCTCCTCT
>NW_006399751.1:44424570-44465547 GCF_000299155.1 Elephantulus edwardii | reverse complement strand
TGAAGTGTCTGTTCATATCCTGTGCCCATTTTTCAATTGGATTATTCTCCTTTATCTTGTTGTGGTGCTCTTTCCTTTTTTTTTTTTTTTAGAAAATATAAATTCAATTCATGAGGATAGTGACTCTGATTTTCTTATATTGTGAGGAATTAACTACACACTTCAAGCTGTGCTTCGTCAACTACAACTCATACTAACCTTACAAACAACAGATGGATACCTGGTTCTACCTTGCACCATCCTCACCAACTCCGATGTGCTCTGTCCCTGTGCTACAGTCACTGTGTCAGTCCGTCTTGTTGAGGGTCTTCCTTTCTTTCTCTGATCCTCCACCTTTCCTAGCATGATATCCTTTTCCAAGGTCTGTTCCCTCCAGACAGCATGCCTCCCTCTAAGGAATGCCCTGGTCACACTTCCTTCAGGACAGTGTGCTCTGTGCATATGGAAGAGAGACTTACGCTGTTTTCTTCATTGCTATATTCCTAGTGCTGAGAATAAGAGTTGGGACATAGTCATCATTCAATAGATAATCATTCAATGAATGCTGGATATTCAAGCATATGTAACCCTTTCACTTTCTACAGTCATATACACAAACAACTGTCACACAAATGTTGGCACACACATCTCAATGACAGCCACAACCACCCTTCTTCTGATCACCGAGAGGTACTGATTCTGTTTCTATCAAGATCAATAGTGTCCCCTGTCCCCTTGATGAAACTTCTTGCTTTCACAGGCCTTGCTCCACTGTTGTTTCTCTGTCATCTTTGTCCCTCTCTCTCCTGACTTACTTCATTCACTTTATTACATAGTCACTCACTGCTGTTAGGCCAGTCTGACTCATAGCCTCCCTCAACTGAGTAGCTACATGTCACACAGGCCCTACTTTATGTGTGTAGCTGCATTTGCAAATCCTTTGCATATGTGTCAATCTCCCCTCAAAGGTAAACTCTTAGAAGGCAGGGTATACAGCTATAAAAATCTTCCCTAAGAAAACGAACATTCTCACCACCGGGCCAATTGGTAGCTTCATGATAGGTGATGAAGAGATTGAGATTGTTAACAGCTTCAGTTTGCTCGGCTCCACAATCAACACTCTTGATACCAGCAGCCAGGAAATTAAAAGATGAATTGCACTGGGAAATTCTGTTGTCAGAGACCTCTCCAAAGTACTGAAGAGCAATGACATCAGTCTATAGACTAAGGTGTGCCTGATGCAGGCCATGGTCTTTGCAATTACTTGCTATGCATCAGAAAGCTGGGCAATGAAAAAATAGGGATAATAGAAAGATAATTGATGCCTTTGAGCTGTGGTGCTAGAGAATAGTATTGAATATACCATGGATGGTTAGCAAAACAAACAGATTCATCCTAGAAGGGGTGAAACTAGGCTGCTCTTTGGAGACAAAGATTCTGAAGCTTCATCTGACATACTTTTGGCATGTTGCAAGGAGGGACCAGTCCTTGGAGAGGGACGCCATGCTTGGGAGGATGGAGGGACAGCACAAGAGAGGAAAGTTCTCAATGAGATGGATGGATTCTATGACTCAGATAATAGAGGTAGTTGTGTCATACACAAGAGATTGGCACAGGATAGTGCTGGCATAGGGCTGATGTACACAGGGTCACTATGAGTCGCAAGTGATGCAATGGCACATAACAACAGCAACAACAACAATATAAATTTAACACAGTATTTGATGATAGTAGAATTCCACTGTGAATTAGTTAATCCTATATCAGTGATCACATTGGCAAGGAGAGGTACCTTGCATTATTGTCCAATGGTGGTATTACATTGTATAGCAAAATGGAAACAGCACAACATAAGTGAATAACTCAGAGTAAACTAATCTGTTTTAGTGACCAACTCCATGTACAGGCCTTGTAATTTCTAAAATAATTACTTAACCACTTATCCCTGTGAAACATTTTGTGATATATATTATAGTTTCCCATTTTAGGGCAGTGATATCCACTAAAAGAATCATCAAGGGCTTTTTCTATTGTCACTCGTCTTAAGGCATTTACTGGAATAGAGTATGAAGAACGCTGAAATTCTAGACTTCCACAAAACAGTTTGACCACAAGGCCATCTCCTTTTTAAAAGGTAGTCTTTTACAAATGGATTTCTGACATGAATCACTTTCTTTTATCTTGTTCATATCTTCCTATCCCTTTTGACTTGTTTTATAGAGCACCATGAGCAATGGCGTTCAATGCCCTCCCCAGGAAGCACCTGCATAGAAGAACTGAGGAGTTCATCCACGCAACCCCGTTGTCTGTATAGACATTTTCCATTCATACATGTGGAATGAGGGAGGGGGAGAATGAGTAGAAATGCCTGCTGCGACCGGGTGCTTACGATTGTGAAATAGAATTCTCCAGAAAAAAAAAAATCAGAGTGTTTTCATTACTCTTGATACCAAATCAATTTAAAAGAAAATTAAAGCATTCTTTGTAAAGGAGCCTAATTTAACTAAATCTCTATACATCTGTTGTTTCAATGAGAATAGAAAATATTCTGTTAGATGCACATAAGAGGGACCAGTCCTTGGAGAAAGACATCATGCTTGTTAACAAGGAAATCATGCTTGGTAAAGTGGAGGGTCAGCCATAAAGAGGAAGACTCCCAACAAAATGGATTGGCATGGTGACTGTAACTGGGCTCAAAGCATTGCAATGATGGTAAGGAGGCCACAGGATCTAATGGTGTTTTATTGTGTAATAGAAAAGGTCTCTATTCAACTCCATAACACCTAACAGCAAAGCCCAAGAATTAAAGGAACCAGCTCAAAGAACCTTGGACTTAACACCAAGAATCCCTATCTTGTATGGCCATGATATTAGTAACAATCAGCACGGATGCATAAAAACTGGTAGCAACATTAGGAATGCCCAGGAGATTATCCTACAGAGTTCCTCAATGGAACTCTCCTTTTTAGCCCATCTATATGTTCTGGAATGTGATAGGATAAGGCTTTATACTCACTTGGAATCAGAATTATCTGCTTCAGATGTCCATGTTCTAGAGAATTACTAGAGAGAGAATGAAATTATATAATGCGAGGTAAATTCAAGCCTATAAACTATTTGCAGGACTACTAATTCTTAGTCATTCAGAACACATTAGTACCACTAGAATTATCCTTTCTTGTCCATCACCTGGTTCTACAACAGTCTGTAAAGACTTGTACATCGCCTCTTTGTAAAGGACTCATAGTAGCTTTGTAATATTAGGATAAATTTTTTTCTCTTCAAATTAATACTTGTATCCTGCTGTTTCCCTACTTCATAGAAAACACAGCCTCAGGGTTTTGAGGGAGCCAAATAAATTGGCAAGGACCCCATCCTTCCACCATGCAGACGTACAACAGTCATTTGCATTTTTCTAATTTTGGATTCCTGCTTCAATAAGCACATAGGGCATTCTTGAATGTGTCTTGGCAACTCACATCCAGGCTCATGCATGAAGGTGCCTAATCCCAGGTTGACTAATCCACTTGTCTAAATTACATATATCAGGTGACCATGGGACTTGCTGACTGTGTTCAGTTTGGTGCAACTACGTGGGACTTTTCAGCATCCGTAGTTACATGAAGCATATGTTAGAATAAATTGACTGATTTCTACTTCTAGGTTTTGGCTTTGCATCCAGAGAACTTTACAGTAGGAAAATGAAATATGCACTCACTATGCAATATACTTTTCTCACAGTTGGACTTGAAGTAGAGAATGCAAGAGCATTGAACTTGACCACTGTCCTCTGTATGTCTAGCTTGCCTGAATCTGAAAAGGAAAGGAAGCAAAGGAGAAGGAGTAGCACTGACAGAAAACTCTCCGTGGGGTTGGATGGGTTTTAGGAGGAAGAGAACAAGGCTTCTGTACTCCAAAGTACATTCTCATGTATTCTTTGAGGCCTTGAAGAGCTTTATGTAGAAGAGAACCAGGTCACTACAATTAAGATTTAAAATTCAAATATCTTGGAAATTTGTTATTGATGTTGTTGCTTTGCAGTTGAGTTGGTTTCCCATGTCTGTCTAAAGCGCCTAATTAATTAAAGATGAGTCAGAGTCTCCACCATTCCTTTCTCTGTTGTGTTCATTGATTCATACATGTACTGAAGGCTGAGAAGAGTTCAACAAAGACAATGACATCTGATAACCTGTAGGCCTTGAGGTCTGGGGCCTGGGTAAAAGAAGAGTCATAGTGCAAGAACAATAATGTTTAGCCTTAAAGTAATTAATAAAAGAAGACCTCTACATAAAATGTAAAATGCAGTCAACAGCCTGAGACTAGAGGAGACTTGTAATTCTGAATCATCTGTAGTCTGTGGTCCAAGCTGAACTACATCTTCCTTCCATCTGAGTGCTACTTCAACTCCTTTTCACTTGGAAGTCTGATGTAGCAGAGCTCCAGTGACCACAACCAGCTCAAAGCTCTCGGACCTGAGGCCAAGGAGCCCTGTCTGCAGTGCCATGATACTACCAACCAGTACTTGTTCTTAAAAATGAATTGCATTTCCAGGAATACCTAAAGGGGTGCTCATACCAGCAAAATCCTCCCAGCCAGGAGGAAGATCTAGAAAGCTAACTCTTAAGTTCTCAATGATGAAACAAGAACTAATCTGGTTTATACAGTATTATATTTTAAAAGTTCATACATTTTTGATATTAGATACACCTGGAAGTAGTGTGAGAATGAGAAGATTAGGTGTTGATAAACAGACGGACCCTAGTGTGCTTACTTTTCTATAGACTTCTCACATCCGTGGAATAGCCTGTGATCCATGGCATTCATTGACTTGTAGGAGTATCTTGTTTATAAGAACACCACTCTATCTGGATTAGGACCCACCCTACTCTAGTATAACTTCATGTTAACCAATAACATCTTCAGATATCTCCCTTTTCAACAAGATTCTATTCACAATCATCAGAGGCTGAGACTTGACCATATATTTTTTTAAAGAAACAATTGAATCTAGAATAGTTACTCTCTACAGGAGCCAGGATTGACTTAATGGCAGTGGGCTGGAGGGAGAAGGCTGGACTAGGAGACCCCAGCGTAGTGGAGAAGAAGCACATAGATAACAACAGAACAATCTAATTTCCCATGCCGTTTCCAGGTATATGTTCTCTGGAGGAGATTAACAGTCTTCTCTGAGAGTCCAAGATAAAATCTTAACAGAAGAAAGCTGTGTAGTGTTGGTGATGAATCCTGACGTCAGGATTTGGCCACAAGACTTTATCAGTCCCAGTTCATAAGAGTATCTATGTTTGAAGGTCTAATATTCTTGCAAAGCTTATTCTTTTTTTGCCTAATTTGCAAGTGTATAAAATCTACCACCAGAAGGGTAAGGATAGCCTAGACATTATGTACATCAATCATATCCAGCACCATCTTGTTAAGGTTCAGTCTGTATAATATCCTGAGCTTTCATAGCTCAGTGACTCTTGCTTCCATTCCAAGGTGCAGGCTTCCCTACATTATTCTAAATCCAAAGGACAGACTCTCTAAGCAGAGGCTCTGGACCTTACAACGAGGGGCAGAACCCCTCATGTCATTCATGTCATAATCATTCACAATGACAATTTAATATAAATACAGAGCAACTAATGAGTTGTAGGACAACAAAGAAGGTAGAAAGGGGATTGTAAAACAGACCATCAACTCACTCATATGCAAGTTAAAATGGAAGCTAACGAAAATTAATTAAATCCACAAGAACAAAAATTTTTACCTTGAGTCTATCCCATCTGAATTCAAAATCCATCTCAGGCACAGGTTTGAGGTCCTGAATACTAATGAGTGAAGGCCAGATGAGCCGTGGGAGGTATAAAAAATATTATCCATGAATAAAGCAAAAGGTCATTACAAAGACAAAGGAGGAAGAAAAGACTGAGGTAGATGTCAGAAGAAGTTTTGAACACTGAACTAGAGTGCCAAGAAGTCAAAGCAAGGGGAAGAATTCAGGAAGCTAAGGAGCTGAACAGAAGATTTCAAAGAGTAGCTCAGGAAGACAAAGCAAAGTATTATAATGAAATATGCAGAGTTGGAGTCAGAAAATCAAAAGGACCAAACTCACTTGGCATTTTTTTAAGCTGAAGGGACTAAAGAACAAATTCATGCCTCAAATTGCAATACTTAGGATACTATGGGCAGAATATTGAATGATCCAAGAATTATCAAAAGAAGATGGAAGGAATACACAGAGTCACTGTACCAAAAAGAATTCTTTCACACAGAAAGAAGCATTTCATGAAACAACCTATGTTCAAGAGGCAACAGTGATGAAGGAGGAAGTTCAAACTGTTCTGAAGTAATTGACAAAAAGAGGCCCCAGGAACTGATGGACTATCAATTGAAATATTTCAACAAACACATGCATCCCTGGAAGTGCTCACAAGGCTGTGCCAAAAAATCTGGCTAACTGACTGGAAGAGAACCATATTTATTCCCATTCTAAAAAAAGTTGATCTGATAGAGTGCAAGAATTATCAAACAATATCATTAACATCACATTCAAGTAAAATCCTGCCATAGATTATCCAAACATGACTGAAACATTGTATTAACAGAGAATTAGCAGAAATACAAGCCAGTTTGTCACTAGGAACATCATTGCCAATGTCAGACGGATGTTGGCTGAAAGCAGAGTACCAAAGGAATGTCTGTGTTTCATTAACTATGTAAAGGCATTTGATTGTGTGGATCACAAATTGTGGATAACCTTGAGGAAAATGAGAATCCCAGAATACCTGATTGTACTCATGCAAAACCTATTCTTGGACCGGCAACAGTAGTCAGGACAGAGCAAGGAAATAATGCATGGTTCAAAATCAGGAAATAAGTGTCTCAGAGATGTGTCCTGTCTCCATATCTTTTCAGTCTATATGCAGAATAGATCATTCAGGAAGCTGGACTTTATGAGGAGGAATGTGGCATCAGGATTGGGGAAAGACTTGTCAATAACCTTGCTATGCAGGTAACACAACAAACCTGAGGAAAGCCTGAAGCATTTGCTGTAGAGGGTCAAGGACTATAGTCTGCAATATAGATCGAAGAAAATTAAGATTCTCATCACTAGGTCAACTGGCATCACCATGATAGATGAAGAGGAGATTGAAATTGTTAACAATTTCATCTTGCTTGGATCCTCAATCTTGGCATCAGCAGTTGGGAAATAAAAAGGCAAATTGTAAGAAAAATCTGCTGTCATGGACCTTATCAGAATACTGAAGAGCAGTGATGTCAGTCTAGAGACTAAGGTGCACCTGACCCAGGCCATGGTCTTCATAATTACTTGTTATGCATCAGAGAGCTAGACAATGACTAGGGATGACCGAAGAAGAATTAGTGGTTTTGAGTTGTGGTGCTGGACAAGAATATTGAATATACCATGAACTACCAAGAGAACTAACAGCTATGTCTTGGAGAAGGTGAAACCAAGCAGTTCCTTGGAGGCAAGGATTGATTGATTGATTTGGCAAGGATTTTGAAGCTCCATCTCACATATTTTGGGCATTTTGCCAGGAGGGACAAGTCCTTGGAGGAGAACATTATGCTTGGAAGAGCGGAAGGGGCAGAGCAGGAAAGGAAGACTCTGGATGAGATAGACTGACACAGTAACTAGGGTAAATGAGGTAGGTGTGTCAGAGACAGTGAGATTAGCTCAGGATAGAGCATGGTTCAGAGGTATTGTGCATAGGGTCACTATAAGTTGTCGACTCAACAGTACATAACAATAACAATCTTTTTGGGAAAGCTATCTATAGTTGACATCTACATTACATAAAATTATTGAAGTAAAGGTCTTGGGCATCTATAGCACAAATTATCCAACATGGAAATTTTCAATGAACAAACCTCTTATTTCTCAAACTCTGCATAAAGGTGCTCTAGGAACCAGAGTGAATTCAGAAAGCTGCTATCAGACATTTAAAATTTTCAAAGAAACACAGTGACTTCTATTGGTCACTGTGTAAACTACTACTGTTAATTTGCTTGGACCTAATAAACAGAAGGAAAAAAACAATGCTAGGCATTTCACTGGGCATAGGGATGTGATAAGGAGCTCTGGTGGCTAAGTGGTTACAGTACTCAATAGCTAACCACAAGGTCAAGGGCTTAAATCTCAACAGCTGTTCCATGTGAGAAAGATGAGGCCTTTGTGGTGATTTACAGCCTTTCAAACTTTAAAGGGCCTCTCTGTCCTCCAGGGTCACTATGAGTTGCAATTGACTTGATAGCAGTCGGTTTGTTATGGATTTCATGGAAAAATTACTGAGACACTGAGGCTGCTATGAAGAAGAAAGTTCAGAATTACCTGCTCTAGGGTGAAATTTCCCAGGTGGCAAGCCCCTTACAGGGTTCACAGATTCTGATCAGCTTTTTCTGTCTGTTTTTAAATGAGCAGACAGCTGTGCATGTCCAACATCAGAGGAGTTTCAAGTATGAAATATACAGATAAGAAAGGATCTGCACACATAGAAGGAAAACAGAAATTGTGAAGGCAAACAATACTTCACATGCAAGGAAGTCAAGGAAAGAGCCAGAAGACACAACAGAGTTCCTTTCCTGTCTGTATTTACTCAAAGGAATCCTTTGTTAATCTTCTTTTCTCTAAGTATGTACAATGCCCTCTAATAATGGGAAAATGCTAGCCATGATTTATACATTTCTTGTCATCGGGGACCACTGATCATGAGAACTTTCACTGTTAACCCAAAAGTGGCTCCTCTTTGGTGGTTTGAATCCACCAGCAGCTCTTTAGGAGAAAGGTGGGCAATCCTCTCCCACGCAATTTACAGCCTTCCAAAAACCTGCTAGTGGGTCAATCGTGAGTTGGTTTCAACTTTATGGCAATGAGTTTGTTAGTTTTGTCATATTTTAGTCCACCCCTGACACTCAAGCTTATCTTTCCAGGCTTATTAGATAATTAACAAAAACGTAAGTTTTACAAATTTCTAAGATTCTTCCAAAGGTTTTGGAAAGTACCTGTTTATATCCTCTGATGGGTGCTTTAAAAAAGGGCCTGTCTAAGAAAACTCTTCAGCATGTGCACATCTCAATACACATCTAGGGTTTGGATCTTATTTAAGATTTCAACATCATTTCAGAGGTTAAAGAGCAACAACAGCAAACACTAACAGAAATTCATGACTATGTAAGCATAAATAAAAACATTTTTCAAATCAAAAGTGCCTCCTTCATGTCAAACTCATTTTATCTAAAAATTCTATTTTTGTAGATTAAGTACTATGTCTATCAGGCAATTATGTGTATATTTTTGTGTTCTGGGGGGGACACACTAATGTCTAAAAGAGGGTCATTTTGCTCTTTTTTTTTCGTAGAATTGGACTAAATCATGGCAATTAGTATAACGGAAGTGTTTATAGCAATCTCTGATGGCAGTTCCACTAATGTAATGATTTAGCTCGAGCCCAGTAAGACGTGAAACATATATCATTAGGATGAATCAGAATCAAAAGCAAAGCAACTTTTTTTACTTACAGTAATTCAACATACATCATCTCATCAGCAATGCCAACTATAAAATTAAGGGTATACAATTAGTCAATCAGACGGTTCCTGAATTAATTAATTAAGCAAGGAAAATCAGCAAGCAAGGACAGGACTTCATCCAACAACATTCTTCCTCTTTTTTCAACAATCCTCTCCATTAATTTTTATCTAGTTATCCAATAAATCACAAGACCGAATCTTCTCCAGATGGTATTCATGATAAGAGTATCTAGCAAACTGGCCTTTTCCAAAATTTTTAGGTTTATGGCCACCACTTTGGTATCTCATAAACTCACCCTCCAAGAGGTCACTTGGCTTTGTTCCTACATCTGAGAATTATTTTCTGTGCCATCTGCCTGGTAAAGCAATAACCTCAGTAATTCCAAGAGTTCAGCCAACACTCACCAATGAGAATATACTAAAAAGCAGGATTAAACATATTTCTCTGTTAAGAGGTATAAGGATGAAAACCAAGTAAACTAGAGATGTAGATTTTTAAATCAGGAGGTCTCACTTGGAGAGAAATGATTCCATTTTAAAAGAAGTAATTTATCCAAAATATCTGATAATGCACCGAGCAACAAATTTTCAAAATACATGATGCAAAAAACAACAGAACTAAAGAAAAAATTTGACAAATTCATATTGATAGTCAAAATTTTTAACATGTTTTTCTAATAGGATGAACAACTTGATGAAAATGAAAAGCAGTAATAACTTAAGAGTTTCGGATCTATACATCAACTTGGCCTGATTTTCCATAACAAATTATCCTAGGACTGTCATACAAAATGTCACAAAGTAGGTGAACGTAAAGGATAGACATTTATGACCTCACAGTTCTGGAAACTGAAGTCCAAAAGAGGTAGCCACCATTGGTGATTTTTTTCAAGATCTTTGAGTGAAAATTTTTCCATTCTCTCTTTTGGTTTCTAGCAATCTTTGAAGTTCTTTGGCTTATAGCTGCCTCTGTAGTTGTAGGGTCATCTTTTGTCTAGCCCTCTGTGTCTGTTCTCCTATTCTGTAAGATATCCTGGGATGAAATGACAACCCAGTCTATTCCAGTATGACTTCATGCTAATTGATAACATCTTTAAAGACCTTCTTTCCAAACAAGGTCACATTCATAGATATTGTTATGGTTGTTGTGTGCCTTTGAGTCAAAACCAACTTATATCTGGGTTTTCCGTGTCTATATATTGTACAGGAGGAAATTGCCTATCTTTTTCCTGCAGAAAAGTTGGTAGATTCAAACCACTTGCCTTTGGTTTGGCAGTGCAACTCCTTACCCATTAGGCCACCAGTGTGCCTCATAGATACTTCTTGTTGTGTGCTGTCAAGTGAGAACTGATTCATAGATGACAGGGGAGGAATTTTCCTGGAACAACTGAATTTGAACTGTGTGCCTACCTTTGGAATTGTAGCGCAAATTCTTATCACTAGATCACCAGAGCTTGATAGAGACTAAAGGCTAGGATTTCAATATGTCTTTTGTACGGACATTAATAAACTCATCAAGAAAATGTAGATGTTATCAAATATTTTGTTTCACTTGAATCCACTTGAATCAATGCCCATGCTAGCTTCAGTCAAGAAGTCAAAAGATACATTACATTAGGGGAAGCAGCTGTCTACGGACACTCTCACCAATACCAGTTTAAAGACTTAAGAATGTCTGATCCAACCCATGATATTTCCAGTTGCTTCCTATGTATCTGAAAATTGGACAATAAATTATATGACAGAAGAATTGTGGCCTTTGAATTGTGGTCTTGAAAAAGATTACTGAGTATTCCATGGACTGCCAAAAGAACAAACAAGTCTACCTTGGAGGAAGTACAACTAAGGTGCTACCTAGAGGCAATAATATTGAAACTTTAAGACTGTCTCACATACTTTGGGCATTGTCAGTAAAGGGCTAGTCCTTAGAAAAAGACATGCTGGGGAAATGGAGGATCAGAGAAAGAGAGGAAGACTGTCAACATGATGGATTGACATAGTGACTGTAACAATGGGCTTGAGCATAACAGATAGTGAGAAAGGTGCTGGATAGGGAAAGATTCAGATCTATTGCTCATAGAGTTGGCTGTAACTCATTGTTATTGCTAGGTGTCATTGAGTATGACTTACAGCAATCCTATTAAAAACAGATCTGAACCCTGCTTTATTTTGTGCCATTCTTACAATCTGACACTCTCAAGCCCACTCCACAGTCACTGTGTCATTCCTTGGTTGAGGGTCTTCCTTTCTTTGCTGTCCTTCCAATTTCCCAAGCATGATGTGCTTCTCCAGGTAATAAGCACTCTGGCTGCACCTTCCCTAAGATATATCTCTTTGTTCTTTTGACAGTCCGTGGGATATTAAGCACTCTCTACAAACTAGGATCCATCTGACATCAGTAATGATATTCCTGGTGCTACAGCCACTTCTAAATCCTGCTTGAACTTCTGTCAGTTCCTTATCTATGTACCTTTCTAGCCATTTTTTAATGATCTTCAGCAGTATTCTGCTTGCATGTAATAGTAGTGATATTGTTGGATAGTTTCCATATTCAGTTGGATCACATTTCTTAGGAATGGGAACAAATATGGGCCTCTTCCAAGCCATTGGCCATACAGCTGTTCTCCAAATTTCCTGGCATAGACTGGTGAACACATCCCAGGCTGCATCTGTTAAATGAAACAAGTCAATTGATATCCCATGAATTCCTGGGGCCTTATTTTGGAGAAGAACACTGAACATCCAATGGACAGCCAAGAGAACAAACAGATATGTCTTGAAGTGGGTGCAGTCAGAGAGCTCTTTGGAAACAAGAATGATCAGAGTTTGCCTCACATACTTTGAACATGTTTCTAGGAGTGGAGGGTCGTCAAAGGAGAGGAAAATCTTCAACCAGATGAATTGACATGGTGATTGCTGTAATAGGGTCTTGTGTGTCAGAAAGTGTGAGAATGGCACAGGATAGAACAGGGTTCAGATCTTTTGTTCATTGGGTGCTATGAGTAGTACTCAACTCAATGATACCTAACAATAACAATCAACAACACAGCTCAAAGACATCGAATCTTCTTCTCTCATTCTTATTCATTGTCCAGCTGACAGATGCATAGCAAGAAAAGACCATGGCTTCACTTAGGTGCCTCTTGTTCTTTAAACTGATGTTGCTCCTCAGTAATTTGGAAAAGTCCCTGTCTACACATTTTCCCTGCAACTCATAGCCAGTGCTAAAAAGTAAGGAGTTCAGTATAAAAATTCAGGTTCACATGGCCCGTCATGATGGCTTCAATCACTTCATATGCATGTGAAAGTTGGACACTGAATAAGGAAAGTAAATGAGAATTGATGTCTTTGATTTGTGGCATGAGTGAAGAATACAGAATATGCTAAGATTGGACAGATCTCTGTCTTAGAAGAGGTGAAAAATAATGCTTCTTAAAAGCAAGGATGGTTAATATTAAATCTCAAATATTGTGGGCATACTATCAGGAGAGAGAAAAAAAAAAAGATGGATGGCATCCAAAGAAGATGGAAGGAATTCAGAGTCACAGTACCAAAAAGAATTGGTTGACACTCAAACATTTCTGGAAGTGGGATATAGTCAAGGACAAGTGGTATGGAAGGAAGAACTCCATGCCAAAAAAATAAGACTCCAAGCATTGATGGAATTGAGGTGCCTCAGCAAATAGACCCTGTCCTGGATGTGCTCACTTCTCTATGCCAAGAAATTTGGAAGACAGCCACCTGGTCAGCTATTTTGTGTTCATATGGTCACTATGAATGGTAGTAGAATGGGTGACACATAACACCAGCAACATCAGGAGGGGGCCAGTCCTTGGAGAAGGACATTATGCCTAGAAAGATAAAGGGTCAGTGAAAGAAAGGAAGATCTTCAGTGAGGTAGACTGATATGGAGTAACTACAACAATGAGCCTAATTACAGCACAAATTATAATGATGACACGGGATTGAGCAACATTTCATTTTGTTGTTCATAGGATTGCTATTCAGAGCCAATTCAGATTTGTTGTTTACAGGGTCACTATGAGTCATATCTGACTCAATGGTACCTAACAATAACATTAACTTCTGGTGGGAGTGCAAATGAGCACAACCACTTTGGAAAATTGGCACTATTTAAAATAAAGCCAAACCAGCAATCCTATTGCTAGGCATATATCCAACAGTGGTTATCTCTGTGTGACTGGTATACAATCTTTTTCTCCTTATTATTTTTACCATTTTGTTCAATTTTCTTTCACATGAACATATATTATTTTTATGAACACTCAGAATAATATTTAATGTCCTTTTTAAAGTAGCAATTTTACTAAGTTAAAAATGTGCATTACCAATATACTGTATGTAAAAAATAAAAAAATCTGAGACAAAGACCTATTGCTGAATGAACACTTGACCAAATCACAATAAATGGCTTCATGCATAGGATCAGAAACCAGTCTCTACAGCTCCTTTTCTGTGCTCTGTAATCAACAAGAATCATTCCCTAATTAACATCCTTTCTTAAGGAAATCTACATTTTATCATAAACACAGAACTAAACAACCAGGTCTTCATCATCTCAGCAGCAAGTAGTACAGATGAAAGTATTGTAATTAAGCAACTTTATACAGAGATGTGACTTGCTAGAACAAAAAACTATCAACACAAATATAGTTCAGGATCACAGCAAGATACATAACCCCACGCCTTAATTTTCTGATAAAATGAGAATAGTACCAGACTGGAAAAAAGAGTCAAGTGTAAGCAATGAAATTTCAATGACAATTTCCCACAACTGTCTCTCAGTGCTGGAAGACAGAAGACAGAAGTCTAAATCAAGAAGTAAACCAACAAGTTCCCAGTGCCCTGACATCTCTAGGGGAAGATCCTTTTTTGCCTCTCATCCTTGCTTCAGGTGGCTTATGGCAACCATCAACAATCCTTGGCATGCCTTGCCATTCTTTGCCTTGTGTGGCTGTCTTCCTGGTGTGTCTCTCTGTCTCTGCTTCCTTTTTCCCTTCTGAGGAATTTGTCCATTTCCTTTAAGCTTTCAAATTTGTCAAAGTATAGCTTTTCATAGTATTCCAGTATTATTGATTTAATTTCATCTGATTCTGTTGTGATATTATTACCTCTATTATTTCTCTTTTTTAATACTAATTTATTTATAAAATTTGAATATATTGTTTTTTAGACCAGACTCTTCCAATTTCCCTCACCCTCTCCCACCCTTCAAATTATACAACCTCATGATTAAGCCCCCCTCCTCCACCTATCCTCATTCTTCTGCTTCTACCCTCCCCCCACTTTGGATCTTCCTACTCATTATATAATAATGGTTTTATACAATATTTTTTCTTGTGGAACAGAGTTAGTTCACTCGGAATAATGCTCTCCAGTCCCTCCCAAGTTAGGTAATAATTTACAAAATCATTGCTCCTATATGATGCATAGTATTTCATTGTATGACTATACCATAATTTCTCAATCTATTCAATTGTGGTTAGATATCTGGGTTGTTTTCCATGTTCTTGCAATGGTGAATAATGCTGTTATGAACACTGGTGTACAAGTCTCCATTTATGCCTCAGTTCTCATTACCTCTATGTTTTCTTAATCCAGTTATCTGTGTCTTCTCTTTTTTCTCATTTTTTAAGTTTGCCAGTGATTTGTCAATGTTATTGACCCTTTCAAAAAACTAGCTCCTGGTCTTATTGATGTTTCGATTGTTTTTCTATTCTCTATCTCATTGATTTCCGCTCTTGAATTTATAATTTCCTTTCTTCTAGAGGCTGTAGGATTAGATTGTTGTTTTTTTTCTATTTGATGAAGTTGTATAGTTAGGTCATGGATTTTTTCTTCTTTCTTTTTTAGGTATGTGCCTATTGCTATGAACTAGCCCCTAAGGACCACCTTAGCTGCATACCCAGAGATTTTGGCATGTTGTATTTTCATTGTCATCTGTTTCAAGAAACTTTTTTCTTTAATTCTTTATTTCTTTTATAGCACAATCATGTTCTAGCAGAGAGTTATTTAGTTTTCATGTGTGTAGTTTTGTAAGTTTTACCTTCCTGTGGTTAATTTCTAGTTTTATGGCATTGTGGTCTGATAAGATACTTTGTATTATTTCAATGTTTTTAAATTTGTTTAGGCTTGTTTTGTGTCTTAATATAGGACTGATTCTGCAGAATGTAGCATGTGTACTTGAGAAGAAAGTGAATTGCATTTTAGTCGGGTACAGTACCTGGAATACATCTATAAGGTTGAGATGGCTCCATGTGAACAACTTCACTTATAATCCCTTGTAGTTTTGGTCTTGTTTTCACAAATTTCTTAAGTTCCTTCTTTTCTGAAAAAAAAAAAAAATCTATTTTTCCTTCTTATTTGATGGAGAGCTTTGCTGGGTGTAGGATCCTTGGCTGGCAATTGTTTTCTTTCAACTTTCTGTATATGCCATCCCATTGTCTTCCAGCTCAAATGGTTTCTACTGAGACATCCGAATTTAATTGTTTCCCCCATGTAAGTGACTCTTTGTTTTTCTCACCCTGCTTTTAATATTCTATTCCTATCTTTTAATTTGGAGAATTTGACTATGTTTGCCATTTTTCTTTTTTGGATCTAGTCTATTTGGCATTCACTGTGCTTCTTGAATGTGGACTTCCCCATTCTTCAAAATATGTAGGAAGTTTTCTTCTAGTTATTCTTCACAATTTTCTCAGTGATTTCCCTGTAACTTCCATGTTCTGGAATTCCATTCATATGTATGTTTTTCCTTTTGATGTTATCCCACATAATTCTAATGCTTTCTTCATTTTCTTTATGTCTCATCTCTGATTTTTCTTCTAGTATGTTTCCCGAGAGGCTCTTGTCTTCCAGTTCACTGACTCACTTTTCCATCTCTTCAGTTCTACTTTTTTGTCCCACCAGTATGTTGGATACTTCTGCTAATTCAGTCTTAATATTCTGGATTGCATTTTTATGTTTTTATGTTATTTCCAGTATTGTAGTGACTATACCCTCCCTGTATTGTGATTTTTTTAAATCCTTGTACCCCTTTATCTATACTATCAATTCTTTCTTCCACCTTTTGCATGTTCTTCCATAGCTGTTCAAGATTCTTTTCATCAATATATTTCTTCTGGATCACTGTCTCTGGGGTATTTGCTTTCTTAATGGCTTCCACGGTTTCTTCCATCATTTGAACTCTACACCAATATATTTTTCCTGGTTCCCTCTATCTGGGGGTATTCACTGGATGTGCTTTTTATGGGTTTCTTTTTTTTAAATTTTTTGTGTGTGTACCGTCAAATTGGATCTGACTGATACAGGAGGAGATTGCCCCTCCTTCTCCAGCACAGCATCTGGTGGATTTGAACCGCATACCTCTGGGATTGCAGCGCAGCTTCTTGCCACTAGGCCACCAGAGCTCCCTGGGCCTGCTCTTTTAGGAGAAGGTTTATTTATTTATTTTTTCATTATGACTAAAGCAGACTGCTACTTTCTTGATAGTATATGAGTCTTTTCTTAGTAGATGTTAGGTTGTTTTAACTATATAATGTCCCAGAGTATGGTTATGTTTTGTGAAGGACCTGTATATTGGTGGATAACTATTGCCCTCCAGAAACCATGGTTCAACCTGGCCTCTCCCGCTTAAGCTTAAGAAGTCCCATGTAATGTAGGTAGACAGCAAAGTTAAAGGCCAAAGTACCTGAATGGCAGAACAGAGAAGTCTGTTGCTATTCAGAAACCTCAGCTCTCTGCTTCTTTCTTATAAGGCCACCAGTCATATGGAATTTGGCTCCACCTTACTCCAATATGATCTCATGTTAACTTCATTTATCACATCTGCTATTACATAAAGTTACATTCAAACACCACAGCAAACAACAAACAACAAGCTAAGACTCTGTTTTCAAAGAAGGTCACATTCACAGGTAAAGGGGTTAAAACTACAACATATATTTTGGGAAGAAACAATTCAACCTATAACAGATGAGTAAAATAATATTCTCTAGTTAAAAAAAAGAAAGGACTACAGAAAGCAAAGAAAATTAGGGCACAGCAGAAAAGGAACTAGATTTCTTTTCCTCATAAGGGAATAGTCAAGGATTTTTAAAATGTGGAGCCACAGACAACTAATGGCTAATGTAAAGAAGTTAAGGAATGTGCCCAAGAATTACATAGTTGATAAATAGTTGAGATGATGTTTAAAATCAAGTATTGGACTACAAAGCCCGGGTTCTTCCACTGCTTGAACATCTCCCTGAAAATTGAGAAGATTGAATCAGATGCCAATGTTTCTTCCAGCTCTATACTTCCCTGACATCATGTAAAATGCTACAGGCTATGGGTCCCTATGGCACTACTGCTTCAGCATCATGAATGACAAAATCCTAGAAGAAAATAAAATAATCTCCCAGCCAAGTGGCTGTAAGAAGACATAAGTAAAGGAAAGAAAGCCAAGGTAGTATTAAGTTATCCACTTACTGTAATCAGAGTCATGGTTTAGTCATGACAATGATCAAGAAATAGAGGGGCCTCCAATTTGCACATCATCAGGGGACTACATTCATTCTGTGTTTACATATACTGGAGTTGCACAACATGGAAACATTTAAGTGAGCTGTTGAAAAGTGCTATCAAGTCGCTTGTGACTCATGGCAACCCTATGTGACAGAGCAGAGTGCTCCACACAGCTTCCTAGGTTGTGAACTTTACAGAAACAGATAACCAGGTCTTTCTCCAGCAGATCCACTGAGTGGGTTTGAACCCCCAACCTTTCATTTAGCAACTGAGTGCTTAACCATTGTGCCACAATGGCTGCATTTACAAGTGGGTAGGTAAATTGAAATAATGTAAGTGTACATCACAGAAAATTTTTTAAAATGTTTGTTTCTTCTGAATGTGTATACTATAAGAGCAATTGATTGAAGCTCAACATCAAGAAAACAAAGATTCTCAACACTGCGCTGATTGGTAACATCATGATAGATGGTGAAGAGATTGAGATTGTTAACAGCTTCAGTTTGTTTGGTTCCACAATCAACACTCTTGCTACCAGCAGCCAGGAAATCAAAAGATAAATTGCATTGGGAACATCTGTTGTCAGAGACTGCACCAAAGTACTTGAAATGCAACGATGTCAGTCTGGAGACTGAGATGTGCCTGATCAAGACTGTGATCTTTGCAATGACTTTCTATGCATCAGAAAGCTGGACAATGACTAAGGATGATAGTAGGAGAATTGATGCCTTTGAGCTGTGGTGCTGGAGAAGAGTATTGAATATATCATGACTGCTAGGAGAACAAACAAGTTTACCCTAGAGAGAGTGAGAACAGGCTGCTCCTTGGAGGCAAGGATTCTGAAGCTTCATCTGACATACTTTGGGCTTGTTGAAAGGCAGGACCAGTCCTTGGAGAGGGATATCATGCTTGGGAGGATGGAGGGACAGGGCAAGAGAGGAACACCTCGATGTGATGGATTGATTGATTGATTGATGAGTGACTGGGCTATTATAGGGGGTAGGTTGTCAGAGTCAGTAAGATTGGCACAGGACAGAGCAGGCTTTAGGGCTGTTGTCCATTGGGTTGCTATGAGTCACAGATGACTCGACGGCACATAGCAACAACATAAGAGCAATAAAGAAGAAAGAGGGGGAACCATAACATGTTGTTATTGTTGTTGTTCCTTGAGGTTGAGTCAAGCACAACTCATAGCGACCCTAAGAAAAAAACTCCTGAAGTTTTTCTGTAACTATTGTCATTTATCAAAGTTCATTGAGTTTCCAGAAGCATGTCATTTTTGTCAGGAAATTGTTGAATGTAGGTATTCTAAGGGTTGCTGCCCAAGGTGGAGAAGTAGAGAAAGTCCAGAGCCATTCATTGCACATCACTTTTCTGGAGGCATTATGGGAAGTCAGGACTGATGAGAGCTCTGCACTGAAAACAAATGACCAAAGTTGTCCATCCACTCCCGGAGACCTCTGCACAGATTCACTTCACAGGACTATGGCATGAGAGGGCTACAGGTGTCTCCATTATCTCAATACCAGAATGCTGTCTTTCCCCACATGGCACTTGGTGTTGCTACCAAGTCAATAACAAATAATACCCTGAGGTTCTCTGGAGAAACTGAAATCAGTGACATACATAGGGAAGAGATTACTTCAAGGAATCGGCTCATGCAGTTGTGGGGAAGCTGGCAAGTACAAAATCCTTAAATCAGGCAACAAGCTAGAAGATCCTGCAGCAAAAGAATAAGTGCAGTATGAAATTCTACCAAAATAACTGTCTATGTTCTGGAGGCATAATGCACCCTAGGGAAGCTCCTATTTTAGCTCACTGATTGGTTGCATTACATTAGATTACATATGGGAGATAATTACATTACAATTTACATTAAGAAAGAGCAACTAGACTAATGTTTGATAAAACAACTGGGAACCACAATTCAGCCAAGTGGACACATAAAGTTAATTAAGCATCACCAATATTTTTCTCTTAATCTACTTTTGGTTTTATTTCTCAATGTTGTAGCTCTCTAAATTAACCAAGACGTGATTATGGTTTCATTTTAGTTCATATTTCTTTTTGTTTTTAAATTATGTCTCATTACAAAAAGAATAAATATGCTCTTGTTTTCTAAAACTGCAAAAAACTAGGGAGCTCTGGTGGCCTAGTGGCAAGACGCTGCACTGAAATCCCAGAGGTATGCGGTTCAAATCCACTAGATGCTCTGCTGGAGAAGGAGGGGGCAATCTCCTCCTGTACCCGTCAGACCTGATTTGATGGTACATGTAAAAATAATACAATGAAAATAAAAATTTAAAAAGTGAGCTTTAAAAAAAAAACTGCAAAATCCTACAACATCCTTCTTGCCTACCAACCCTATCTCACTACCACCATCACTCCTGGGGGCAAGGCATCATAATCAATCAGGTATATACCTTTCTGGATTTTCCCCCCAGTAGAATTAAAAGGCAATGTACTGTAAATATATAAGTATATGATTATATATTTTACACACATGGTTTTACACCATACATATTCTTCTTTGACTACTTAAAAAACTAAAAAACCTGTCTTGTATTGTACACTTTTAAGTAAGTAATAAAATGGGACCCAAGTGACATTAAACACTTGAAAGATTAGATATGAAGCTCAGTTTGTTAAAAGTGGAGTAATAAAAGGTGAAAATGGTTGGACAATTTAAAGAATATAATCCGTGTCACTGAATTATATGTGTAGAGATTGTTGAATGGATGTATGTTTATTGTGTATAATTTTAGCAACAAAAAATCAAATTATGAAAAAGAAAAATCTGTCTTAGAAATATTTTAATGGCTGTACATATAATCCAATTTATCCTTTTTAACTGCTGTGTAGTTAAAATTATTCAGCCTGTGAAACCATGGTGTGTATTATCATTCTCCTTCAGCTTCCATTACAAAAAAAAAAAAGTAGTAATGAATGTTCTTAGACATAAAACTTTGGGCGTATGTCCAAGCCTTTGTTGGAGACAAATGCAGCTGCTATGAACTATAACAACTTCAATAAAAGCACCATTCCCCGGGGCTGTGCCAATCCACGCCCTCACCAATAGTCAATGAGAGTGCCTATTTTCCAGCCTTCCCCACCACTGGATATTATTTGTTTTCTATTAAATCCAAGGAGAGGAAAATTGTGTTTCATTATTTTAATTTTTATATTCCTAAATACTAGGAAAAATAAGCAATAATTTTTAAATGTTTGTTTCCTCTGCATTCTCCTATATCTCACTTCAGTACTTTGACAGGAAGGTAGTGCTGTGATGAAGGCATACAGCTGCTAACCAAAAGGTCACTGGTTCAAACTCAGCAGCCTGTCCTGGGGAAAAAGATGAGGTAATCTACTTCCACGAAGATTTCAACCTTGGATACCCTATGGGGAAATTCTAGTCTGTTTTAAAAGTTTGCTATGAGTCAAAATTAACTAGATGGCAAGGAGTATACTATGCCACACTATGCCTCCCAATTAATTCTTTGATACATCTAGAGTTTAATTCTTACATATTATTATTTGAAGGAAATATCTATTCTTATTTTTCTCCAAGTACAGAGTCAATCATTTATTGAAGTCAACCTCCCACCATTTATTGACCTTTTCCACACTGACTTAAGCTTCCATCTAAAATCTACATCAGAAATACTGGGGATGGGGGGGAAGGCAGATAAAACCATCTGTGTTCAACTGGTAACCAAAAACCTGTGCAGTTCAAACTTGTCCCACAGCACCCCAGAAGAAATCAGCTTGGTGGTCTGCTTTTGCCAAGGTCATAGTCAAGAAAATCCTATGTAGATCCTCTACTCTGTGACACACCAGCCTCCTAGGTTACAAATCAACAACAAAATTGACCCTACGGCTCCAGTTATCAGAGGTCCATTTCCACACTTCCTATTCTTTATCATTGATCTGTTACTATGCTAGGGAATTTTTTAAGTATTAGGATTGTTTCATATGAGCTCTGGTGGCCTAATAAGTAAGGAGTTGTACTGCCAATCCAGAAGCACATGGTTCAAATCCACAAAATGCTCCACAAGAGAAACATGGACAATCTTCTCCCATGTGATTTAAAGTCTCTGAAAACTGCTGGAAGGCTAGCTATGAATCAATTCCAACTCTACTGCACATAAAAACAACAACAATAGGATGGCATGGGCTAGCTCATACATTTTTTCCCAAATATCAGAACTAGCTTTAAAAATTTCTCCAATTATTTCTTTAGGACTTGTGCAGATTTATTTTATTGTCGATAGTAAAACCCCATGATTCATTTCATATAAATCTGACATGGTTCTGGTTGATTTCTAAGGTACTGTATGTTTTGTTTTGGTTTTTGGCTGAAGCACACAACTGATAGGAAGACTTCACTGCAGTGCCAATTGACTACTATCTTTAACTGATAAAAAAGAAATCATCATTTTTACTGGGTGTTCACTCACATCCCCTCATTTATCATTAACTTTTGCAGGGCATTCTGTTCCATTTCTTAGATCTGTCATTTGTAATCACTATACTCTGTGAACTGATAATGGGCCTGTCCAGGAGAACACACCTAAGTATCTGTGACTGCACGGGTGGCTGGTATATTTGCTTTTGGAACTGTACAGTCCTAGGTCTCCTCTGTACCAGATTCTCTACACTGTTTCAACTAAAGCAGCTATGCTTTTGCTAATTTCATACTCTTAGGTTCCATGCGTGCACAATTTCATTTGAACACAAATGAGCTCCCTTGATGAAAAAACTTTTTTGTTGTTTTTGTTTTGAAAATCACTGTGTTGTGGCTTGAAAGTCTGGAGACAAAGGACTATTTGTTCAAGTTTGGAACAAACTCAAAGTTGTTTACTGAAAAGGACTGCTGGCTAGGCCTATACACGCTCCTGGGACCCTCTTTCTTGTAGAGGTGGGTGGCCTACAACCTCCCATGCTTTCTCAGCCTTGTTCAACTAAACTCACCCACGACCACCTGTTCTCATGGTTTGCCAGAGTCTAAGGCATCATTTTCATTCAACAACCACGTTGGCATTCTGAATCTTTTCCAGAGAGTCTAGCATTTATCCAGCTCTTAACAAAAGTTTTCCAGTGATAAGTGACATTTTGTGAGGATTATCTAAAGACTGTAAGGAGGGACCAGCCCTTGGAGAGGGTCATCATGCTTGGAAGGGTGGAGGGACAGCACAGGAGAGGAAGATCCTGGATGAGATGGATTGACTCAGCGATGGGGGTATTGCAGGTAGGCCTGTCAGAGATGATGAAATTGGCTCAGGATAGAGCAGAGTTCACAGCTGTTGTACACAGGGTCACTATGAGTAGGTTTCAGCTCGACGGCATATAACAATACCACAACCACATCCAAGGACTGTGTAATCTACACATTCATTGAGAACTCTCAATATCTAGCTTTCAATGGAATTAGACTGTTAAAACAGTCAATATTTAAAAAAATTGAAAAAACAAACAGCAAATATTCAGTCTTATGAATTCAGCTTTTGATTTAGTCATTTTAATTCAATATTTACTCTTCTAAATAGTGTGCTCTAGTTTTGACTTAAGGTCATTCTTTTTTTAAAATTATTATTAAATTTTATTAGTTTTAATGAACATTTACAGAGATTTTGGGTTTTCGTTCATTCATTGTTGCACTGTTTTCTCTACCCTCCTCCCCAGTTCATTCTTCTTGCCCCCACCCCAAAGGTCTATTTTAATTGTCCAATTGCCACAGTGCTTGTCAAAGCCAGTTCTGATTAATCACCTTTGTCAGTGTGTCCTTTACCATTCCCTATCACTCCTCCCTGAGAGACACTTCACCCTGATTCATAAGGAAAAGGGGATGGTGTATTCTCTTAGCTACTTCCTGCTGAAAAGGGATGCTGTGGGTTTCAGGGTGAAGATCTTCTCTCACTACTCTAAAGGGCCCCTTTGGCTGTAGGAAACACATAGACTACTATGGAGATTGATTTTGGAATTTAGATGCACTGTTATCAATTGTGCTTAGCTGTACATGTTCATATCCTTGAAGATGTATCATGGAAGTGTTGCAGCCTAGAAGATACAAATTTAACTAACAAGTTAAAAGTACATGAGTCAAAAATTAAAAAGCAATAATATTCCGAGTAGAGGTTCTCATAGTGGCACAAATCAAGTTATAGAGGGAAGGTGGTTCTTACAATAAAAGGCCTATAGACTAGCACTTTGTCCATTATAGTGTAGAGGTTAGGAACCACAAGATGTAGAGGCTCAGCTATGTCATTTATGGTTCTTAAGTCCTAGAGCAAATTCCATTTACCACTGGGTTGTTTTACAACTCGGAAGTTCACATGCAAGGTAGAGGTGAAGTAAGGAACTGCTTATGAGGTTTTCTGCCCATTCCAACAACTAAGAAATAGTGAGAAGAGTTGGGACCTCAGAAGGCTTTTAGGACCAATTAGTAGGCTCTGTGTCCAGGAGAAAATGAATATACTTACCAGTAATGTTAATGCTCACCCACAGCTCTTCTGGGAGGATCTAAATCGTTGAAGTGTCCTCCTTTGTTTCCAGCTGGGAACTGGGGCCTATCAGTCCTGTCTGCCATGAGGGCCTGATGTGGGCCACCTTGGCCAAGTGTCCTTCAGAGCCACACTTAAAGCAAGTGAATGGGAGCTTCCTCTCTACTCCCTTGCCTATCTGTGGCTCTCATCTGTGACGCTGTCTACTGAATGGCCCAGCTTTCCACAGTGGAAGCAATTCTGACCTCCTTTATTACCATTGGGTGGCACTGTATATTATTTTCCATAATGGTTTTGGTAAGAGGAATGTTGTAAATGTGGATAAATTTCCACTATTCCTCCTCCATGCCACGATATAGTGTTATTAGCTTGAGCAGTTATCAATCCATTGCCATCCTTACTCTAACTTAATTCTTTTTTATTTAAATTTAAATTTGTTATTAATGTCAGTGAAAATTTACAGAGGCTTTGGATATCCATTCATTCATTGTTGTAGATTTGTCCCCTCCCAAGGCTCCCCCACCCCCAGAACACTACCCTCTTGGAAAAGTAAAAGAAAAGATTCTTTCATTGTTTTACAAACCCTCCCCCAGGTCCACTCCACCATGTAGCCATCGCTCTAGACTCCTGTCATGACAGAAATACCTAATCACATATCTCTTTTAAACAGTTTTCTCCCTCCTCTGGTTCAGTGCAGTATACATTATTAAACCCATCTTACTCAGTCTCTCCCCAACCCCAAGGTCAGTCCCGTTCTACAACAGTGGCATCGTGCAATATTTGTCCTTTTGTCCACCATTTTGAATAATATTGCATGAGTTCCTTGATTTTCAATGCAACATAGTATTCCATTGTGCTAATATACCACAGCTTCTCTATCCATTCGTTTGTGGATGGGGACTTAAGGCCATTCTAAGACAGGAAAGAGTCCTATAAAATGGTCTGAACTTACTATTTAAAAACTTCACTATTCCACACATAGGAGGATCGTTGTCATTGCATAACTCAATGTATCTTGTAAGTTATCAAAGTCCAGACCTCACTCACTAAATTGTAGCTTTAAAAAAAAAAACAAACCCAGAAGTTCCTAAATTATGATACTATGGCACACATTAGAGTTTCGTTCAATAATCAACAAAAATCCATTGAATGTCTGCATGTTAATTTTGGTGCCTAATTAGTTAGAAACCTGTCCTTTCTAGAGGTGAGTCTGCAGATAGTCCTGGTGATTCTCAGGAATGTTTAACACTTAGCCACCAATCAGACTATTGATACCTCTAGGACAAGGAAATCTAGGTGATTTCACCTGAGATCACACTCACATTCTTTAAAACAAGAATGAATCTAGCTTCCAATTGACTAAACTCAAGGACTGAGTAATGATACAAATCTCAAAGTATATGATCTATAAATCCTTTCTGCTCTATGTGAGGAACCTGACAATTGATAGGTCCAGGCTTCTATCATCACACTTCTTGACTTGAGTGGGAGGGGGAAAGTAATTTAGAATTTATATGTCATACCTAGGAAGGACCTGGAATGCATTAGTCACTCCCCTTTCTCCCTACCCTTAATCATAATTGTTGTTATTGTGTACAGTCGAATCAGAACTAACCCATAGCAGATTTTCAGAGACAGAGAAGCACATGGGAGGATATATCTATCTTTCTACCCTGGAGCTGCAATAGGTGGATTTGAACTGCATGCCTTTGGGTTGGCAATATAGCTCCTTATCACTAAGCCACCAGAGCTCCTTAATCCTTAAGTGAAAGGAGAGAGACACTGTGATGGCCAGGCTTGGATCACATGCCAACAACCGAGGTGAAAGGGCAGAAAACCATTAATTACAGTCCTGCAATACTCACATGATGGGAGTCTAAAAGGTACAACTTACTAAAAGGAGAGAAGAGGAAAAGGCAGACAGGGATGATGTTTTCACTGTGTGCCAGCCTTTGGTTTCATATCATGCTTTCAGGCTGCACATGCAAACACATAACATCACACACATATACACATATAAACACAATATTACATATACACAGTCAACTTTACAAACTGCCCCCACCCCGCAACTAATAGAATGCACTTACTTGTCCTAGACAAGCAAGTACATTACAAGTAAGTACATTGGACTGATAGGTAACATCATGACAGATGGAGAAAAGATTAAAACTGTCAACAACTTCATCTTCTCTGGCACTACAACTCAAAGGCAATTCTTCTTCTGTTATCCCTAGTCACTGAACAGCTCTCAGATGCATAGCAAGCAATTGAGAAGCTTATAGCTTGGATCAGGGGCACGGTCTTTCATGTCTATTACAGCTTGGATCAGGTGCAGTCTTTAGCTGACATCATTGCTCATTACTACTCTAGAGGAGTCCTTGACAGCAGATTTGCCCAAAGCAACTCATGTTTTGATTTCCTGAGTGCTGATATCAAGGGTGTTGGTTATGGATCCAAGTAAGAGGAAATCATTAACAGCATCAATCTTTTCTCCATCTATCATGATGCTGCTTATTGGCCTGGTGATGGGGATTTTTGTTTTCTGTATGTTAAGGTGCATCCATACTGAAGCCTGAAGTCCTTGGTCTTCTGCAGCAAGCACCTCAAGTCCTCAGTTTCAGCACGCAAGGTTGAGTCATCTGCATAATGCAGGCTGTTGATGAGCCTTTCTCCAATCCTGATGTCACAATCTCCATTAAAGTCTAGCCTCTCAAATGATCTGCTCAGCATATAGATTGAAATGGTATGGAGACAACAGCCCAGAAAAAGAGGCACATTGCAAAGAGAACTTGCAGGAGGGGGATGGGGGGGGCAATAATTGTGTAACCATGAATGAAATTTTGTTTTAAGTGAACTGGGGGAAGGAAGGAAGAAGGGGTAAAATATGCAACAATGAATGAATGAAAACCTAACTTTTCCATAAACTTTAAAATCCCAATGAAAGTTAAAAAATTTTATAAAAGAAGGAAAGAAGGAGGGAGGGAGGAAGGGAGGAAGGAAATGGAGAAAGGATACATCCCCAATGCACTCCTTCCTGATTTTGAATCATGAAGCATCTTTACTTTGTTCAGTCAACAGCTTCTTGATCTAAGTGTATATTTTACATGAGCACAATCAGGTGTCCTGAGATTCCCATTGGTCTCAATGTTAGCCACAATTTGTTGTGATCCACACAGTAAATGTCTTAGCACCGTCGATAAAACAAATAGACATTTTTCTGGTACTTTCTGCTTTCACCTTATTCTTTACCACTCATGGATTGTAATAATAATAGCTCCATTCTTCTTGGAAATTTTCTTAGCCTAGTTTCTAGGCAACTCAACCTAAGACCTGAATTAAGTGATTATTAGAACTATCTTCAATACTCCTCATAAATAAACCCCATATCTAACAGAAGAGGAAAAGTGTGTGTGTGTGTGTGTGTGAGAGAGAGAGAGATAAAATCTCAAAGGACAGAAATACACTCTTCAGCCAGTTCTTATTTCTACAACTGGCCACCCAGCCAACATATCAAGAATCTATAACTTATTCTACTCCTATTGCATGAATCCCACCTCTAGCAATCGCAGGGTGATCTCTTTTCTTTAGAAGAAATCTGATCCTTTGAAAGATTTCCAATAAATGTTTATTTTAATGCATAGTAATGCAGAAGGTGCTCTGAAGGAGAAAGGGGTGTCTTAAATTCCAAACAATTTCCTTTTTGTTTCATTTCTATTTTATACTGGCATACAAAATTCATATACAGTGTACTTCATTCCTTTACTCACATTGTGTTTCTTATGATAATTCCCATATATTGTGTCTCATAAAATTAATCACCATTGAGCTATTACCAGTATGACCTCTTCTTTTCAGATCCCCACTGGTTCTTTCCTAATTCCTTCACCCACCAAACTCTGCAACCCCATGATTTTACCCTCTTCTCTACTTCTTGATGGCCAGTGTCTATCACCCCAATCCCCATCTCACACAATATTCCATTCTGCCTGTTAACCCTATCTTATCAACTTAGAAATTACCAATTGTCAGGCTCAATTCCCAGTTCAATGGAACCTTTAGATCTCAGAGTTGAAGCATTCTCTCTTTGACTGTTAAAATGTCTAACCTGAAAGAGTTCATAACTGTGGAAGGAGGAAGTTCAACTCTGAAGAATAAGTCATAAAATGTGATTTTAAGAGGCATCATCTCTACTTTTACACCTTCTGATCCAGAAATCATACATTCTGGCTATGGAAGAAGCATGCCAATATAGTAACCATTCCTGTAAGACCATACTCAATCTCAAAAGATGTTGTCTCCCAGAAGGCACTATACCTGAATCTTCAGTATACTGACGATTGCATTTCTCTATAAGACTGTTTCTGGAAAGACATGAACTATGCTAAGTCCAATGTCAAGTCCAATGAGCCCCGTGAGCATCTTTTGCTGAAAAGGTGATTGATGAGTCTGAGGTAAATCCACCTCTCATGGTTCACACAAGATAGAGTGGCATTTAGGGCTCTTGCACATAGGGTTGCTATGAGTCACAAGTGACTCAATGGCACATAACAACAACAAATAACATGGTCCTTTTATTAAGAAATGATGATTGGCTTGCTTTTCATGGCTCTAGAAGGAAAAAACAGAGCTTATTTATTTCAAAGGGGCAGTGATGAGTCAGTGGTAGAATTTCATCTTCTATGTTGGAGAGCTGGGTTCAATTCTCAGCCATTGCTCTTCAAGTGCAGCTACCACTCATGGGTCAGCCGAGGTTTGCAAGTTGCTATGATACTGATAAGTTTCAATGAAGCTTCCAGACCGACAATCTTTCATAAAGGCTTAGCAACCCACTTCCAAAAAAAGAAAATCAATCCATGAAAACCCAAGAGTCATAGTGTTCTTTCTAGTGTCCCTGGACATGAGGCCACCATGAGTCACAAATTGAAAAGCAACTAACAACAAGAACACTCTTTCAAATCAGGTAAAAGACATTTTAACGGTCACAAACGTCTTCTCTGAGGACAATAACAAAAGGAAATCTGAAAACAGAATTCCCACACCAAAATTGCCACATACTATGTGGAGGGTGAAGCAATACCCAGCCTTAGAGGACACCCTTCCATCAGAGCATCGTGCCCTCTGGCTGTGCATGGAGAAGGCTGCATGATCATGAAAGGTCTTGCCCATCCCTGAGGCTTGGTCAAAATAATGAACAAAATCCTCCACTGTCCTCCTCCACTGTTGAGTTAAACCGAACCAGTTCTAGACCCTGGAAATTCAGACAATGGAAGACCTCAGTTAGATAGAAGAATCAGTGCGCGTAATAATTAGACTTCCCAGCATTATGCTTGTTGTTGTTGTTGTTATGTGCCGTTGAGTCGCTTGCGACTCATAGTGACCCTATGTACAACAGCCCTAAACTCCGCTCTGTCCTGTGCCAATCGCACTGTCTCTGACACTCCCATCCCAATTATCCCAGTCACTGAATCAATCCACCTCATAGAGGGCCTTCCCCTCGTGCACTGTCCCTCCACCCTCCCAAGCATGATGTCCCTCTCCAAGGACCGGTCTCTCCTCACAACATGTCCAAAGTATGTTAGACGGAGCCTCAGAATCCTTGCCTCCAAGGAGCCACCCGGTTTAACCCTCTCCAGGACAACTGTTTGTTTTCCTAGCAGTCCATGGTATTCTCAATACTCTTCTCCAGCACCACAGCTCAAAGGCATCAATTCTCCTTCTATCCTCCTTGGTCATTGTCCCACTCTCTGATGCATAACAAGTGATTGCGAAGACCATAGCCTGTATCAGATGCACCTTAGTCTCCAGAGAGACACCATTATGCTTCTAGGGAAATAAAAATGAAACTCACTTGTCCACAATTGATCTTGGGAGACTGTGGTTTCTGATACATTTGGATAACAAGGAATCCTGCTCATGGAGGACAGCACTCTTAATTTCAGAAAGCCTCCAAACAGCTTGAAAAGGCAGGAAAATGATCTCTAGAACCAGATAAAGAGTATACTCCATCCCAAACAAACTTGTTTAATAAAAGGTTGTTGTTGATTGTTGTTGAGTCGAGCATGACTCAGAGCCACCCTATGAACAAAAGACCTGAAGCCTTTCTATAACCATCGTCATTTCTCAAAGTTCTTAGAGTTTCCAGAAGCATGTTGTTTAGGAGTAGAGGAGTACAAGAAAATCAAGTCATTGATTCTTTAAATAGAAACCAATTATCCCAAAGAAATATTGTCATGAACATCTTCGCCCTTAGACTCAAGCAAGCAGGGTCTCCTGCTGAAAGCCCCACAACTCATTTCCCCATGGTTTACAGCATCTTCCTCAAAATTTCTTATATTTCCTTACAGTATCTGAGGCAGGGCAAGATCTTCACTGCCATCAGGTAAACATCTCAGATCTGAAGCCAGATTTCTGTTGTATTTTAGCCTCACTTTCTCATATTTAAGAGTTCTCCAAACCCCAACTCACACTTATGGAAATTACCCTTTTTTATTATTTTTTTAATCACTCTAGGGGTTTTGGGCAGTTTCAGCTTTAGAAAGGCAACCCAGCAAGTGTATAGTCTCTACTGGCCAGAACGGTGGGAGCCCTGATGAAGAAATTTGAATCTACCAACTGCTCCAAGGGAGAAAAGATCTCAAGATCTGTTCCCTTAAATATTATTGCTTGGAAACCCTATGGGGCAATTCTACTTCGCCATATTCTACTTCATCCTATTATGAATTAGGATTGGCTTCTCAACAGCAACGATTTTGGCCACAGTAGCGTTTTCTCATGTAACTGAATAAGATTGAGGCATCAGAATGATGGTGAGGTACTAATTTGTGCTAATTCAAGTGGCTTTTACAGACACATATCACACGCACACGTGGATGTGCAAAAATTAGCCTGGATACTAAGGGCATGTGAACGTCCAAAGGGCGGCCCTTGTCACTGAATCAATTAAGTGTTATAAAGTATGGTCATGCACTGTTGAGAGAGTTAAGAGTTTTATTTTTTTGTCCTAGAATTTATGAGTTAAATAAATTACATAAATGAGTTTTAAAATCTGTATCATATGACATTGTTATTGTTGTTAGACAGTTGAATAGGAACCAACTTGTAATTGACCCTCCAGCAAGTTTTAAGAGCCAGCAAACTGCACAGGAGATTGCTCATCTTTTTTCCTGTGGAGTAGCTGGGATGCTAGAATTGCATGCATTTGGGTTGGCAATTCCTTATCACTAAGCCACCAGGATCCTATAAAACTATTAGTCTAGAGAAATGCTTTTGATTATCAAATAATTGATTTTAAATTAATCCAGAGGGATTTGCAGTGCTTCCCCAAAAGTGGTTCCTTGTTGGGTGGTTTGGATCCACCAAAAGCTTCAAGGAATAGAAATGGGTAATATCCTTCCCCGTAATTCACAGCCTCTGATATGCAATGGAGGGTCAGTTATGAGTTGGTTCCAACTCTATGGCGATGAGTGAGTGATCCAAGTCCTTTCAGAAAAAAAGCAAAGCAAATATCATGCACATGTATTTTATTTATGCTTAACTCAATATCTATTGACCATGGTAGACAATATTTGATCATCATTCTTACATGAAAAGTTTTATTACGCTTTTTCTTAAAACAACAAGTATTCCACATTGGGATATTTTCCTCAAAAAGTTCTTTTGGCATCATCATTTTGTCAGAATTATCATTGTTTTCATGTAGTTCAACAATAACAAAAATGACCCAGTCATCTATTACATTTTAAAAATATTTTAAAAATAAAATTAAAAATAAGAAAATTAGATACAGATATTTTGAAAATAATTTCAAAACTCTCATCTAATGAAATATTCTACCTCAGTCTCTACCATCTCTATTTGTCATCTCTTTTTCTCATACACACAACTCTCCCAGACACATACCTCATCTCAACTCACCACTTCTTTCAGGCAGGAAATACAATTGTATGAAGGTACACAGCTATTTTCCAAATCACGATCTGATAATGTGAAAATTAAGGTCCTTTTCCTGCGCTAACCCCAAACTGAATTAACTGAACGTTTTGGTCATAAATTTAACATATGAGTCATTTATGTTGTTGTTGTTGCTTTCATGTGCTGTCAAGGCAGAACTCAGAGCTTACTATCCACCAGGTTTTCAGAGGCTGTGAATTACAGAGGAGGAGAATGGCTAGTTTTCTCCCTGTGGAGCCACTAATGGATGTGAACCAAGTGCTTTTTGGTTGACAATGCAGCTTCTTACCACTAGGCCACTAGAGCTCAATCATTTATATATTCAATATTAAAGCCAATATTTAAAGAATTTCATGATACCAAGAAAAAAGGAAGACATGGAAAATGCACGAGAGAAAAATAAAAAATATTGTATGCACCAATCTGCCATCTTTACACAGCTATATGTAAAGATGAACAAACTTGCTTTTCTCTTGTTTGTGTTAAATATCAAGAATTATAAAATATAAGAAGTCACAGCATGATATTTTTTAAAAACCCTCTACCTTTGTTGATATCTTCTACTGTATCATCTAAACAGACCAAATATTGTGGTCTAATTTTTAATGTAAAACTCACACAAAGCAAATGAAGCACACCATGCTTAAGGATCAATACCCTTCTTTGGATCTTCTGATTATCAGTATTTTTAAAATTCCACTTAAAAAGTTACTTATTAGCATCTCTTTTTCTCAAATCAAGGGCACTGTAGTGAAGTAGTCCTTAGTGAATTTTGCTGCCAACCCTAAAACCAGATCTTTCTAGCTGTTTGAATTTACCAATGGCTCCATGGAAGAAATATGGGCAATCTTCTCCCGTGCAACTTAACAGCCTTGAACCTCATGGGAGGGTCAGTTGCAAGTCAGTTCCAACTCAACAGCAGTGAGTTCGCATTTGAGTTGAGTGTCATTGAGCATCAACAACTCATGGCAATCCTATGAATAACCGATCTGAAACATGCCCTATCATGCACCACCTTCACTGTCTCTGATAGGTTTAAACCCATTGTTACAGTCACTATGACAATCTATTTCAGCGAGGGTCTTTTTCTCTTTCTCAGGACCTTGACCTTTCCCAACTTGATGTCCTTTTCCAAGGACTATCGCCTTTGAACAATATACCCAAAGTATTGGAGACAGTTTCCCCTCCTTGCCTCTAAGGAACACCCTGGTTTCACCTCCTCCAAGATATACTTGATTGTTCTTTTGTCAGTACATGGGGTATTCCACATTCTTTGCCAACACCACAATTCACAGCCATAGATTCTTCTTATCCTTATTCATGGCCCAACTTTCATATGCATATGGAGCAATTGGAAAACTATTATGGCTTGGACACCTTAATCTTTATTTAAACTGACATCCTTTAGCTCTGTAGAATTTATAGGAGGTCTTTCTACAGCAAATTTTCCCATGTAACATCTTTTTTGATTTCTTAACTGCCATTATAATGGGTGTGGATTGTGGATTCAAGTAAAGTAGAATAATTGACAACTTCAATCTCTTCTCTATTACAATGTTTCTTATTGGTTCAATGGTGAGGATTTTTTCTTTCCTTGATGTTGAGATGCAATCCATATTGAGGGCTGTAATAGTTGGTCTTCTGCAGGAAGTGTTTCAAATTCTCTTCAATTTCAGCAAACAAAATTGAGTTATCTGCCTAATGCAGGTTGTTGATGAGTCTTCCTCCATTCCTTGTGCCACATTTTTCTTCATAGAGTTCAGCTTCTTGAAATATTTGGTCAGCATATAGGTTAAGTAGGTACAGGGGAAAAAAGACACAACTCTGACGCACACCTTTCCTGATTTTTAACCATGTAATGTTCCTTTGTTCCATTCTGACAATTTCTTGGTCTCGGTAGAGTATGAGTATGATTATGATTAAGTGTTCTGGAATTCTAATTCTTCTCACTGTAAACCCTATTTGTAATGATCCACACAGGCAAATGCTTTTACATACTCAATAAAACACAAGTAAGGAGTTCTCCTCATAAAGCCCAGCCTCCTGAAGGATCTATTCTGCATATAGATATGGAGACAAGATGCATTCCCTTCCTGATGTTTTAACATGCAGTGCTTCCCTGCTCTGTTCTGAGGACCACTTCCTGGGCCAAGAATAGCTCTCTCATAAGCACAATAAAGTGTTCTGGGATTTCCATTCTCCTCAAGGTTAACCACAATTTGTTGTGATCCACACAGTCAAATGCCTTTGCATAGTTGATGAAACACAGAAAGATATCCCTCTGGTACTCTTCCCTTTCTGTCAAGATCCATCTTACACTGGTGCTAATGTCACTAGTGCCACAAATTCTTCTAAATCCAGCTTGCATTTCTGGTAGTTCTCTGTCAGTGTACTGTTCTAGTTGTTTCTGGATAATCTTCAGCAGAGTTTTGCTTGCATGTGATATGAGTGATATTATAAAATAATGTCCATACTCTGTCGGCTTACCTTTTTTTTTGAATAGGAATAAATATGGATCTCTTCCACTCAGTTGGCCAAGTAATTGTCCTCTAGATTTCTTGGCACAACCTGGTGAGCATTTCCAGGGCAGCATCTATTTGTTGAAATTGGTATTCCATCAGTTTCTGGGGCTTTATTTTTTGCCAAGTTCTTCAGAGCAGCCTGAACGTCCTTCTTCATCAACATTGTCTCTTGATCATATGCTGTTTCTTGAATCATCTGTGTCAGCCAGTTATTTTTAATACAGTGACTCTGTATACTCCTTCCATCTTCTTTTAATACTTCCTGGATCATTCAATATTTTGCCATAGTATCCTTAAGTATTGCAACTCAAGGCTTGAATTTATTCTTAAGTTCTTTCAGCTTAAGGAATGCCAAGCGAGTTCAGCCCTTTTGATTTTCGAACTTTGCTTGCTGAAACTGAGGAGGACCTGAAGCGCTTGCTGCAGAAGGTCAAGGACTATAGTCTTTAATATGAATTGAAGCTCAACATCAAGAAGACAAAGATTCTCAACACTAGGCCAAATGGCAGCACTATGATGGATGGAGAAGAGATTGAGATTGTTAACAGTTACAGCTTGTTTGTCTCCACATCAACACTCTTGGCACCGTAGTCAGGAAATCAAAAGATGAATTGCATTAGGTTATTCTGTTGTCAGGGACCTTTCCAGAGCACTGAGAAACAACAATATCAGTCTAGAGACTAAGGTGCACTGGATCCAGGGCATGGTCTTCACAATTACTTCCTATGGATGAGAGAGCTGTACAATGATTAAGGATTACAGAAGAATAATTTATGACTTTGAATTGTGGTGGTGGTGAAGTCTTGAACATACCATGGACCACCAAGAAAACAAATAGGTCTGTCTTAGAGAGAGTGAAACCAAGTTTCTCCTTGGAGGCTAGGATTTTGAAGCTCCATCTCACATACTTTGGGCATGTAGTCAGGAAGAACTGGTCCTTGGAGATGGACATCAAGCGCGGAAGGGTGGAGGGACAGCACAGGAGAAGACTACGCCACATGAGATGGATTGATAGTAACTAGGGAAATGGGGATAGGTGTGTCAGAGACAATGAGAATCACTCAGGACAGGGCAGGCTTCAGAGCTATGAGTCATAGGGTCATAGGGTCACTATGAGTCGCAGGTGACTTGATGGCATATAACAACAAGGAGCTCTGGTGGCCCAATGGTAAGAAGCTGTGCTGCAATCCCAAAGGCACACAGTTTGAATCCACTAGCTTCTCTGCACAACAAGGATAAGCAATCTCCAATGAGATTACCTGCCTCTGAAAACCCTCCTGGAGGGGCAGCTATGAGTTGGTTCTGACTCAGTAGTACACAATTACAACAAACATCTTTCTGGTAACCTCTGCTTTCAGCCAAGATTCATCTGACATCAGCAATGATATTCCTGGTGCCATGGCCCCTTCTGAATCCAGCATGAGTTTCTGGCAGTTCCCTGTCTATGTATTATTCTAAACATTTATATATAATCTTGAGCAAGATTTTACATGCATGTGATATTAATGATATTGTTTGATAATTTCCACATTCTATTTGATCACCTCTTTTAGGAATGGGAACAATTACAGATCCCTTCCAGTCAGCTGTCTTCCAAATATCTTGGCATAGACTAGTGTATACCACCAGTACTGCATCTGTTTGTTGAAACATGTTGTTATTCCATCAATCCCTGGTGTCCTATATTTTGCCCCCAATGCCTTCAGTGCAACTTAAACTTTTTCTTTCTTTGCCATTGATTCTTGATCATATATCTTTATTGATATCGCTGTACAGCTTTGGGATTGAGAATTCCAGAATACTTAGCTGTGCCTATGTGAAGCCTATACTCAGACCAAGAAGCTGTTGTGTGATCAGAGCAAGGGAACACTGAGTGGTTTAAATTAAGAAAGGCTTGAGGCGGGGTTGTATCCTTTCTCCTACCTGTTCAATTTGTACGCTGAGCAAATTATTCTAGAAGCTGAACTCTATGAAGAATGTAGCCTCAGGATTGGAGGAAGATTCATCAACATTTGTTATGCAGTTGACACAACCTTGCTTGCTGAATGTGAGGAAGACTTGAAATATTTGCTGCAGGAAATCAAATATTTCAGTTGTCAACATGCATGGCATATGAACATCAAGAAAACAAAAAATCCTCACCATTGAAGCAATAAGCAGCATCATGATAGATGGTGAAAAGATTGAAACTGTCAATGACTTTATCTTACTTGGATCCACAATCAATACACTTGGTACCAGCAACCAGGAAGACATACTGCACTCAGAAAGTCTACAGTTAAGGATGTCTCCAAATTATTGAGGAGCAATGAGATTAATTTGAGGACAAAGGTATGTCTGATTCAGACTATGTCTTTTCAATCACTTACTACGCATCTGAGACCTGGACAATGAATAAGGATGAGAGGACAAGAATTCATGCCTTTGAGTTGAAGTGTTGGAGGACAGTACTAAATATTTCATGGACTGCCAAAAGAATAAACAGATATGTCTTGGAGAAGGTCATGTCAAGGTGTTTGTTGGAGGCAAGGACGGTGAAGTTTTGTCTCAGATACTTTGGGAATGTTGCTAAGAGAGACTATTCTTTGAAGAAAGATGTCATGCTTGGAAAGATGAAGGGATGGCAAAGGTGAGGAAGACCTTCAACCAGGTCCATTGAGATAGTGACTACAGCAATGAGTTCAAGTGTGTCAAAGATTGTGAGGATGGCACAGGATAGGACAGGGTCACTATGGGTCATGCTTGACTCAACCACACCTAACAACAACATATCTAGGTATATTCCAGTTTTACCAAGATATAATTACTATTGCTGCTATGCGATTTTTGAGTCACAGCCAACTCATAGCTGACCCTCCTGCAGGTTTTCAGAGGTTGTAAGTCACACAGAAAGAGACTGTATTTCTCTCAAGGAGCAGCTGGTGGATTCAAGCTTCCTTCCTTTAGGTTGGCATGACACTCCTTACCTACGAGGTCCCTAGAGCTCTGTAAAATAATTAGACATATAGCAGGGGAAAGTGGGAAATTTCCTCCTGTGCAATTTAGAGCTTCTGAAAATGCACTGGAGGGTCAGCTAGGAAACAGTTCCTACACAACAACAGTGAACAACAACAATAGAGATAGAAATATGAGGTGCTGTTGTTACGTGCTGTCAAGCTGGAATGGACTCATCATAGCTAATACTCTAATGGATTTTCAGAGTCTGTAAATTGCTTGGGAGATTGTGCATCATTCTCCTGCAGAGGAATTGGTAGATTCAAACTACTTAACTTTGTGTTGGAACCACAAATCAATCCCATTAGGCCACCAGGACTCCCTCTGCATATTGTTGCTCTTGTTGTTAGATGCTGTTAACTGTGACTCCTATGTTGTTATTGCTGTCTACTGTCAAGTTGGAAGCAACTCATAGCTGATCCTCCCGCAGGTTTTCAGAGGCATCTTTCCCCAGTGGAGCAGCTAGTGGATTTGAACTACACACCTTTGGCCTGGTAGCACAATGTCTTATCACTAGTTGTTTGGAAGCAGGAGTGGCATCCACTTCTTAAATCCCATGCCTCCAGAAACTCTAAAAACTTTGATAAATGTCAATAGTTGTAGAGGAGCTCCAGGCTTTTTTGTTCACAGGGTCTCTATGAGTCTTGTTTGACTGGAAGGCAATCAACAACAACAAGTCACCAGGACTCCCTCGGTATTGATAAGTTAAATCTGAATGTCTCCGTTAGAGCACTGTTCCCAGAGTACAGTAGGAAGGGGCTAGCCGAAGCCAGGCTTTGTGGGTACAATAGAACAAAGCATAGTCTAGTTTTGTGCTACACTTAGCAATAAGTAAATGAACTCACAGCCCTTTTCCATAATATTAGTTTTCTCACTGAACCACAAGCAGCCTTCTTTGGAGTGCCAAGTCACCCCATCCATAATCAAGGACTTTTCTTGCACTAATGCAGAAGCACTGAGTGCTTTATCAGAGCCTCCCTGAGAATGGGTCTGTTAGCACAAAGCACCCAGTTGGAGGTGGAGGAGTGAATCTGTTCCTAGAAACCTGGTAGCAGTTAAGCAAGCTGGAGGGCCCTGTGCTCATCTCTCCCATCAGGAATACATTAACATGCAGCTCTGGCAGGAAGTCCCCTAGTCCTCACAACACACCTCCCGCCTGACTCCTATCCAAAATTCTAATTAGCAGGAATCCATATTTTCACACAGCTTTGGTAGTTTGAATATGCAAGTGCCTATTCAATGCTCCAAAGACCCCAAGCACCCTTTCAGAGCACATGGCTCTATACAAGGGCTCCTGTGTCTTGCGTGCAGACGGCGCCTTGCTGTCACCCTCCTCACGGTGCAGCAGCTGTGCTCCCTGGAGCCAGAAAAATGGGTCCTGTGCACAGAAGACAAGCCTCAGCTCTCCTCCACCATCTGCCTGGTTGGTGGGTGCGCAGCCTCAGCACAGAGAGACAGCTGCCCCGACAATGGGAAAAACAGCAGCGCTTCCTCAGCGTCTTTGGCAACAAGGAGAAAAAAAAAAACCTACAGAAAGAATATGTAAAATTGCTGCAAATTTTGGATGCAACTGCTATTATGCCTCCTCACAGCTAAATGATCACACTCAGTAAAATGGGTTCTGTTTAGCAACTGTAACAATTAGGCATATTTAGACAGAATAAGACACTAACAAGGCTAAAAGACTATTGTCCTGAACAAAGAGTTTCTCTCATGCGCACTACCATAATAAATGATACCTTTGGAGGGAGAAAATTTTAATCCCTTCCAATAACCCTTTTTTTAAAAGCAGAACGACTCTCACTAATTACTCTGTTGTGAGCACAAATAAAAATTACTTTCTTAAAAAATTCTAACTCTCAATAAATTACTGTAGTCAAAAAAGATGTACTCAATTAATTCTTTATTAAGGGTCCTGTAAAATCTAAGCAATTGTTCTTGGGTGCTAAATAATAAAGTTAGGCAGTGCCAGGAAAACATTTATCATTAAGCTAAGTAATTAAAGTATTTTCTTAGAAAAAGTTCTAAAAGTTAAAAAGAAAATAAGATTTGAGGATCATTTATGTAAGTCAAATCTTAGAAAACAAGGAAAAATACACAGAAAGATAACTATGAAGAACATTTATCACTTATGGAAACAACAAAAGGCAAATGTAATTTCTCTTGGTCCCTGCAGGGTTCTCAACAGCCCCAGCTCAGGTGAAATTCACATCCATATGAACTTTGGTCCTCTGGTTAAAAGAATTAAGATTTGTTTGGATGAAGCACTTCCTGGAAGACATATAACTCAAAACGGAAAACTTCTTTGGAATTACTCTGTTGCCAATTCATCCATATCAGTTAGAATCACCATCAATGGTGAGTAGAAAGAAATCCTTGAGGATTCATGTTTAGCGATGGTCAAAACAAAACCAAAGTAAATAATTACTGGAATGTCAATTCTAACTCATGGTACTCCCACTACTCTCATATGGAAGTGACAGGCCATGACTGGCTTGATGGCTTCATGTCATTCCTCTTCTAATCATGGCCCTCCTCAAAGTTGATGCTCGAACTCCAGTAACTTCATCTCCTCCATATACCAGCTAGCAGAAAGGGAGGAGAACATAACTAATTTGCTTTAAGCATACATCCTAGGAGCTGCACATAGTGTTGTTGTTGTTAGGTGCCTTCAAATTTAGTATGGCTCATAACAACCTGTGAAGGTCTGAGGGGTCTGAACCCTGTCCTATCCTGTGCCATCCTCACAGTCTTTGACACACTTGAACCCATTGCTGCAGTCACCATATTAATCCACCTGTTTGAAGGTCTTCCTCTTTTTCACTGTTCCTCTGCTTTTCCAAGCATGATGTTCCTTCCAAGAAATTACCTCTCCCAAAGAAAGGTGACCCAACCAAATATGGAAACTACAGAACAATTTCACTGATTTCACATGCAAGCAAGATTTTACTGAA
>NW_006399751.1:44419192-44423260 GCF_000299155.1 Elephantulus edwardii | reverse complement strand
CTCCAAGACATTATATATTTGATCTTGTGGAAATCCATAGGACTTCCAAACTCTTCTCCAACACCACAATTCAAAGGCATCAGTTCTTCTGTCATCCTTATTTGTTGACCACCTCTCAGATGCATAGCATGTGATTGAAAAGATCATGGTCTGAAGCAAGCATGCCTTAGTCTTCAAACTGACATCATTGTTCGTCAGAAATTTGGAGAGGTCCCAGACTACAGACTTTTTCAGCACAAGCGTATTGATTGTGTATTCAAGTAAAATTAAGTCACTGACAGTTTCAATCTTCTCTCCATCTATCATAAAGTTATCTATTAGTTCAGTGGTGAGAATTTTTGTTTTCTTGGCATTGAGATGAAATTTATATTGAAGGCTGCAATGTTTGATCTGCTACACTGTCTGTTAAGTTGTGGCCATGGAATTTTAAGTGGAGTACCATGTTCTTTTGTAGGGTTTTCAGTTCCCTATGAATGAACACAGTATTCCACTTAAATTCCATGGACCAGAACTTAGACAAACAGCCTTAGTAACTGCACGAGAGGCTGGGAAGGGCGGTCTTTATTCCAGTGAACCATGTGCCCAGCTTTTATTAAGAGAGGAAGAGAATAGAAGTTGGGAACAAAGAATTGTCTATATCACATCATCTTAAAAGAAACCTGCTGCTAATAATGAAGGCAAGCTCTGCAACAACTCTGAGTGTCATTAGTACTTATTGTTAGACATGCCAACATGACTCAGCATATCTGGAAGAGGGCAGACTACCCGCACTCAATACATGTTCACAGCTTTATTCAATAGACCAGGAGGCGGCAAGCTTTGTCTGAGGGGACAGATAATAAATAGTTGTGGCTTTGGAGTTCACACAATTTTTGTTACATATACTCAACATTGCCTTTATAGCCTGAAAATAACCATGGCCAATGTATTCTTTTTTAAAAGGTGCTATTATATTCCAGGAGCTCTGGTGGTTTTGTGGTAAGAAACAGTGTTGCAATCTCAAAGGCACCCATTTGAATCCACTAGCTGCTCTCTGGGAGAAAGACGGGCAACCTCTTTCTGTTCAATTAACTGCCTCTGAAAACTCTCTGAACATCAGCTATGGGTCGGTTCTAACTTGGCAGTACACAACAGAAACAGCATTATATTCCAGTCAACTTCATTTACAAAAGAAATGTCAATAATCTAGACCACTGATTTCCTAGCACTTTCTGATTATTAAGCTCCTCTTTCAAAAAGAATGTTTAATATACTCCATATTTATTCATATTTAATTATAAAATAAATATATTAATACTGTATTCATTCATTGAGCTTATTCTAGAACACATTGATGTTGTGAGCATACTGTTCGAAAGGGCTTTCCTAGGTGGCGGATTTTTATTTTCATCATATAACTGGGTGGTAACAAGCAAATAGGGTAAATTGTCTATCCTTGATGTGATCGGGCAATTTCACCATTCTGACAGGTTTAATTAAGCAGGTTAAAAGGCAGAAATGGAAATCTTACTACCAGTATGAAAGAAGTAGTGAATGCACAAAGTGCCTTGTGGGGTCAGTGATTCGGGTGCCAATTAGACCAAGGTCTACATAACAGCAGCAGCAGCCATGGTTGAAAACCAGAGTCTAGCATGAAACAGAGCTGACCTGAGACTGTTGTCTTGTGGAGCTGGATCCAGAGGCCTTCACCCAAACTTCTTGTTGTTGTTGTTGTTAAGTGCTGTTGCGTCGTTGGCGACTCATAGCAACCCTATAAACGAAAGTCCTCGACACCTGCGTGACTTTCATCCTTTCTCCAGTTTCATAGGGTTTCTGGAGCCAAGCTATTTATGGAAGTGGATGCTACTCCCGCTTGCAAGCTTGTTTTAATCGGGGAGCGCCACCAAACACTGTCTACCATTGGTAACCGTTGTTGCATTTGACACATCAGTGTCATAGTGTTCAGCTTTACAGTGACCACAAGTTACCTCTGTACAGCAAGTGGACACACCAGGGCTGTACGACCTAGAAGAATGTTTCACCAAAAACAATTAAAGACAGGCGCAAGGATTAGAGTCACCCACCCTTAGCTTGGTAACATCACTTTCGGTCCACTAGGCCAACTGATCTCTATGTTGTTAAGTACCGTAGAGTTGTTGGCGACTCATAGCAACCCTATGACCAAAAGTCCTCAACATCTGCATGACTTTCATCCTTTCTTCAGGTACATAGGGTTTCCGGAGGCAACCTATTTATGGAAGTAGATGCCACTCCTGCTTCCACACCCAAACTTACTTATGTTAAATTGCCTGTGACTCATAGCGAGCCTACTCAGAGCACAGTAGCTCTGAACTCTACCCTAACATGAGCCAATTTCATTGTCTTCTACACACCTAACCCCATTGACCCAGTTATTGTATCAATCCATATCCTCTGGGATCATCTTCTCCTGTGCTGTCCCTCCACCCTTCCAAGAATGCTGTCTTTCTCCAAGGTCCAGTCCCTCCTAGCCACATGCCCAAAGTATATGAGATGAAGTTTCAAAGTCCTAGCCTCCAAGAGAAACTTGGTTTCCTCCTCTCCAAGACACCTTCTCTTGGAGATACATGGTATGTTCTATATTTTTCTCCAGCACCACAACTCAAAGATATTGAGCCTTCTTCTGTCACCCTTAGTCACTGTCCAGCTCTCTGATGCATAGCAAGTAATTGTGAAGACCAGGAACTGGATCAGGTGCACCTTAGTCTTTAGACTGGCATCATTGCTTCTCAGTACTATGGAGAGATCCCTGATAGTTGATTTCCCCAGTGCAATTCGTCTTTTGATTTCCTGACTGCTAGTGCCAAAAGTATCAATTATGGAGTTAAGCAAGCTATAATTTTTAACAATCTCAAACTCTTCTCCATCTATCCTGGTGCTACCAATTGGCCCAGTGATGAGAATCTTTGTCTTCTTGATGTTAAGCTTTAATCGATATTGAAGACTACACTCCTTGACCTTCTATGACAAACACTTCAGGTCCTCCTCACTTTTGGCTTGCAAAGTTATATCATCTAAATAACACAGACTGTTGCTAAGTCTTCCTCCAATCCTGATGCTACTCTTTTTCATAAAGCTCAGCCTCCAAGATTTTCTGTTCCACATACAGATTGAAAAGGCATGGATGGAGACAGGATGCATGTCTGACACATTCCCAATTTTGAATCATGCAGTGCTTCCTTGCTCTGTTCTGAGGACTGCTTCCTGGTCCAAGTATAGGTTTAGCAGGAACAGTCAGATGCTCTGGGATTCCCATTCTTTTCAAATCTTCATTGAGAAGATTTATCATTTAAGGAGACACAATCCCAATGACAAAAGACAACTCATCCTTGCTGGCAAGATTGCCAGTGGGCTAACTGTGAAGCTTACTTCTTTCTCAGGTATTAATCCCAATGGACTCAAACATTACAGATAAGGTAATAAACCAGCTTTTTAAAAAATGTAGTTGTCATGGAATCAAATTCTACTCATTGCAACCTTGTGTGTGTCACAGGAAATTGCATACCGATAGAGATTTCAGTGTTTAGTTTGAGGAAGGAAATTTTGACATCTTTCTGCTGAGGAGCTTCTGTGTATACTCAAACGTCCAGCTTTTCAAAGAGTACAGTTAAACAATTTCAGGTGCACTCTGTTCAGAGGGCGCAAAAGTAGAAGGTTGGTGAAAGAGAGGAAGACCCTCGAAGAGATGGCCAGACACATGGCTGCAACACAAGGCTTGAATATGGCAGGCAGAGATGGTAAGGATGATGCTGGTAGGTTAGGGTTTCTACTTGTTATGGCTAGCTATGAGGCATAGTTAACTTAACAGCAGCTGATAACAACAACTAACTTCCTGGGGTGTGGGAGTCCATTAGTGTAGGAGAAAGAGAGAATGGGTGAGCTTTTAAAAAAAATTTTCTCTTAGACTATTCTCTCCCCCATAGACTTCAATGCCGTAAACATATTTCATCCAGTTTTTCTCAGTCTAAAAGTATTATATTTTAGGACATTATTTTTATCGTAGGAGTATGCAATGAGGGTTGCAGAGTGGATTATATTTGGGGCTAGGGG
>NW_006399751.1:44410851-44418987 GCF_000299155.1 Elephantulus edwardii | reverse complement strand
AAAAAAAAAAATTTCTCAGAGAAGTGGCCCACCAAACCCTAAAAATTCTGGTGCTTGCCAGAATGGACCAAGAAAGAGGAGGGAGCCCCATGCAAAGGAAGGCACGTTCTCAGTGAATGCCTTATGAACGGATGAAAGTCCATGGGGTGGGTAAAGAACCTGCACGTTGATGTAATGTCTGGATCACAGATGGCTAGAAAGGTAGCCACATTTCATGTTTTAAATGACATTCCAAGAGGTTTGGGCTGTACTCTGTAGGTTCTTGCTACTCAAAGTGTGGTCTGCAGGCCAGAAACAACAGCTTCATCTGGTACCTGGATAAAATTGTAGGATCTGGAACCCACTGACCAACGGAACTAAATATCAGCCTTCTAACAAGATCTCCCATGTAGTTTGCTCACATATAAGATAGTAATCGCACAGGAGGTGGTGTCGGCACAAACTCAATAGCAATGAGAGACTGGAGATTATGGAAGGTCATGGCCACATTTATAGTTAGACAGTTCTGCAGCAATTTGATCAGAAGAGAGCAGGACTCAGACTGACAAGACTCACATGTTGGGTTTTTACACACATGGGCTGGATGTGAAAACATGCCCCATCCAGAGAAGAAAGTCCCAGGTCTGAGTGTTCACATGAGGAAGGCCTCCTCAGCACAGGCAGGGCTCGCTCACCAACAGCCAGGCAGGCACAGGAATCACATCGCAATGAGGTCCCAGGTTTTTCTCTGCGATGTGCTTCAAAATTTCACTTTGTCTACTGAAGAGCCAAGAGACTGTTGCTGACATAACTGCTTTACCTCTACCATTGCTGGGAAGTTTTGCAACAAACTGTCTCCCTCTCTGTCCTCTGAGAACTTATTTCTGACCAGAGAAACACTTGACCTTGAGACTCTTGCTCAATGCTCCAATAGCTGCAGTGGGCAGGCTCCTCCTTAGTGATGAGCCCAAGTCGACTGCTGGATGGCCTGGCCAGCTCCAGTGATACACAAATGGAGTGTCCCACCTCCCTGACCCAGAACACAAATCTACACCCTAAATTCTTCCACAAGAAAACTCCACCCTCTCAGTGGCTGCTCAGAGGCCGCTTAAATAATACTGGACAGTCTTTTATCCCTGAGATTAAGTGGACCAGGAAACAGGGATTCTTGCCAGTCTCCTGTTGTATCCTGCACAACAGCTCCTATGCATTGTTCCTTAATATTCTGAAGATTCTCAGGGTAAAAGTCAATAATCATTTAACACAGGGAGACAGCCAGCCCCAAAAAGCTAAACAAACACCTGCATGGCTGGGACAGGACTGGCCACTGTCATAAAGGCAGGTGTTAGGTGGGGAGCCATCTGGAAGGTGTCAGGGAGGGACCTACAGGGGCTCAGGGCAACGTGGTCACCAGGTGAGCAAATAACCCAGTAGTACAACCACCAATATATAGCCTTGTTGGTATAAACCATATGGAGGGGAACTGTATTAAGTGTTAACATTACATTGTTTTATGAACATAGTGAAAGGAATATGATTTTCTCCCACTTTCTTTCCATTGTTGTTCATGAGACAATAGTGGGAGCCCTAGATTAAAGTCCTCTAGGTGTTTCACCCACTGCTTATTGTTAGGTGCTATTGAGTCAACCATAATCCATTGGCCCTGTGCCCAGCTTGGAAGGTGCCCTCCCCTGTGCCATCGCTGTGATCGCTGCCATGCTCAAGCCCACTGCAGTCATTGCTTCAGTTCATCTCATCGGGGGTCTTCTTGTTTTCTGACCCTATGTCTTTCCCAGGATGATATATTTTTCCCAAGGATTGTCCCATCCTGACAACACAGCCAAAGTACATGAGACAGCTTTGCCATCCTTGCCTCTAAGGCTGGTGTCCTTCATCCAAGATTTGTTTATTCTTGCTAGATTTCCTTTACTCGTCTACTGAAGTTCTTGCTAGAATTTGTGTCTTTACCCACTGTATGTGCCATTAAACCAAATGCACACATGGCCACTGAGCCTTCCTCAGAAGAGTTTTCCAAGGGTTTAAGGATTGGCCTCGAGATATGTCCTGTAATTTTAGTCCCTACACCTGTGTGTATAGTCTAATGGAATACAGGTACTGCTATGACCTTGCACTGAATTAATGTAGGAATTCCTGGATCACCCAAAGATTAAGCAGTTGACCACTATACCCACCCAGAGGCAGCTTGAAAGACAGGGCAGACAATGTTCTTCCAAAAGGCCATACTCTTAAAAACCCTGCAGGGCAGTTCTACTCCATACACGTGGGATCATGTTGAGTCAAAACTGACTCTACAAAAATTGGTTTTGTTGGGGCTTAATGTAATGCAATATAATGTAATCTGTCTTTCACAATGAAGCATAGTGTCATCAAGAAGTTGAAGTCATACCAGTGTAGAGTATGACTTAAACCTAATTGTTACTGAGCTATACAAGGATGCATATATACACACAGAGGAGAAGAGGAAAAAACCCGATGGAGGCAGATTCTTCAACAAACCTGACAATTGCAAGGATTGATTGCTGGCAGCTACTGTTGTTGTTGTTGTTGTTGTTAAGTGTCGTCGAGTAGCAGGAGACTCATAGCGACCCTATGAATGAAAGTCCTGGACACCTCCTGTATAACTTTCATCCTTTCTCCAGGTTCATAGGGTTTCCCAAGGCAAGCTACTGTGGAAGTGGATGCCACTCCTGTTTCCAAGTTTGTTTTAATCGGGGAGCTTCACCAAATACTGTCCACCATGGGTAACTAGTCTCACATTTGACTCATCAGTGTCACAGTGTTCAGCTTTACAGCAACCACGAGTTACCTCTGTACAGCAAGTGGGCATACCAGGGTTACACGACCTAGAAGAATGTTTCACCAAAAACAATTAAAGGCAGGCCTGAGGGCCGCAGAGTAGTCACCCACCTTTGGCTTGGGAGCATGGCTTTCTGTCTGCTAGGGCCTGGAGCAGGCTCTGCAGGCTCAACCCCACCCTTGCTTACCCTTACTCTAAGGGTCAGAGCCGCCCATCTGCCTTTGAAGGCCAGAAAGGACAGTAACACCCAACGCAAAAGACCCCAGAACCTTACCTTGCCTGACTGCCACCAAGAGGAGCTGCCATGGAGATGCCAGCTTTCCCACCCGCTTAGCCGGCTGACTTCCAAAGTGTAGAGAGACTAGAAGCTACCAGAAGCTTAAAAGGACAAGAGAACACCTACCCCCTGCAGCTCTGCTCTTAATTCAAGCTTCTGGTCTCCTAAATGACAAGAAAATTCATTTCCGTTCTTTAAAGTCACCCACTTGTGATACTTGTGTTACAACAGCACTAGGCTGAAACATTGAATAAAAATAGAAAACATCTCAGGATTCATAATGTGGCCCTTGCTGCACTCTGCAAATTCTTGACTCTCCAGCACTGAATAAATGTACATTTTTTTCATCCTAATTGTTTTCAGACCACTGACTAGAATTACAGCATGAAAAGGCCGCTGTCATGTTCAGTATACATTTTTAATAGACATCTTTAAACATTTAGACAAAATATTATTTCTAAATGGCAATTCTTTAACTGGTAAATGTAATTATCTAACTTAAAAGAAAGAGGGGGAGAAAAACCCCTGACAATCAAAATATTCTGTCACTGCTTTATTGGAGCACCTACAATATCTTTTCAGCAGATGAAATGATTCTTTATTTTATGCTTTTAAAAATGCATTAGGGTAATTGCTCTGCAACAAATCACCTTCTCTGCTCAGAGCGTGGCTGCCTCATCCTCCCCTCCTCGTCCATCATGTTGCCATGGTCATCAGATGGCCACCAGGCCTAAAGCCCCAAACAGCATGTTACTAAGGATATTCAGCTGAACAGTGTGCAAAATAATTGTATTTCAATGGAGATATCATGCTGGAGGGAGGAGGGGAAATCTATTATATGTCAAGTGCTAAATGAAGCCGTTACACAACCAAGACATATTTATTGGCGCTTTTAATCAATGCAAATAACTTCTACAAACTGATAATTCCACTGTTTTCTTGCTGTGTGCTTTTTCAAATGGCAGCCATCACTTTACTTCTGAATTAATCAAACACCAGTTTGTAGCTTCAAGGTTTTATGTGGAGTTTTTATTTTCTTTAACATTATAGGTTTTTGGAAGCAGGACTGGCATCCACTTCCTAACCAACATGCCTCTGGAAACTCTATGAACTTTGATAAATGACAATAAGTATAGAGAGGCTTCAGGCCTTTTGTTCATAGGGTCGTTATGAGTCGTGCTCAACTCGACGGTAATCAACAACAATAATTATAGATTTACTATCCCCATGCACTGGGAATCTGTTTGCTCCAAGTTCTAGGGTAAAAATTGAAGCCAGAGCTAGTCTCTTTACAAAGTTCCCCCAGAAGTCCAAGTCTACCTTAAGACCAAAGTGAAACTAAGTGAGACCCTTTACCCTATCCATTGGTGGCGGAAGTGTGGAGGATCTTTCCCTCCAAGGCATTTTATTCCTCTCTAAAGTTGAAAATTCAAAGCGGAGGAGGCTCTTTGCAGGCTACCATTAAACTCAAACCGGCTTTCTTTCAACACGCCTGTCATCCTGACCACAGCCACAGGAGCGCTGAGCTTGCCTCTCAGGACTAAAATTTAAAATATACATTTGTATTACCAGAAAATTTTGAGTATAAAGAAATTACTCTGTTAAACTTCAAAATGTATTCTAAAGCCAAGACCTTATACCAGACTTCAACAAGCCTGGCTACAAACACACTGGCCTGCAATAGTGATGCGTTTTCCATTAAGTATCATAACTTGTATCTACCGAGGGCTCACTGACTACCAGTAGTTAACCCTGTCTACTCAGACCTCAGCAAATGCAAATTCTGGTTCTCATGAGAAAGGCATCAATATTGTAGGTCACTGTGTTTGCAGTCAAGCTTGCCGCGGTCTAGTGAAAGTCATTGTGAAAATTGTGGCTTTCAAAGATGTTTCTAGTTGGAATTGATTCAACGTAGTGCATATTTTGTGGTTTTGGTTTTGACTGTGTGTAGTGAGCTTGCTTAATTTATACAGATCATCAGGAAAGACCAGTGCTATAAAAGACTGTCCTAGATGGTCAAGCAGAGGGACATAGAGAAGCAGTGAAGCTCTCAAAAAGACAGATGCAGCACAATAACTGCTACAACAGACACAGATATTCCAATGCTCACCAACGCTAGGCTGAGCAACACCCTTTTTTGTTCTACATTGTTTTGTTCTATATTCTGTATTGTTTACATATGATCATCATGACTTAGAACCAATTCAGTGATAACTAATGTTAACAATACAAAGCAATAACAACACAAAGTATGTACAAGACCCTGGTTTAAGAGCTGTGTAAACATTAACTCCTATAGTGCAACAATCCCACAAGACGAGCTCTGGTGGCTTAGTGGCAAGACACTGTGCTGCAATTCCAAAGGCCCATAGTTCAAATCCACCAGATGCTCCAGAGAAAAAGGATAGACAATCTCCTCTGGTGCGATTAACTGCATCTGAAAACTCAGAGGCTGAGCTATGGGTCAGATCCTACTCAATGGTACAGAACAACAACGGCATTCTTCTAATTTATAGAAAATTAAGATCTGAGGAGAGTCTCAGCTCAAATCCTTTGCCTTCAACTCAGTTCTGACTCTTCACTGACCCTTTAGCAAATTTTCTGAGGCTGTACATTGCCCATGTTTCTTTCAAGGAGCCACTGGTGGACCAGAGAGGTGGGCATGACCTTTGGTTAGCATCACAACTCCCTACAGAGTTTGCCCAGTCTCCTAACCAATTCTACAGTATGTCTCCTACAAAAGTTTAGCAATGCCAACTGATAAAACAAACTTGTTTAAGAAAGCCTTCTTCTATGTGGAACCATTTCAAGCTCTCAGAATGTCTCATCTCCCCAGTAAATCTCAGTCCTGACTCAAGTCACTTGAACGGTAAAGTCCAGCGTATAATAAAGCGCAAGGTCTCTGAGTGCCCACACAGTCTCTTGCAGGTAGCTGAGGGTAGCCTCTTCCTCTACTGGGCAGCACTCCTATGCCAAAGGAAAGGTTTAGATGACAGGCCTTCCTCTTCCTTATGCCTATTTGCAAGAAAGATCAATACAAAATTATATATAAACCTCACTAGAGGATGTCCCTATCTACAGTCAGCCTGTGTGCCAGGAAGAAAGTGTGACTAATCACAACCTTGTGATTGGAACATCCCACAGAGGGCCCTTGGTGCGTGACTCTGATTACACTTCACACTGCTCAGAACCTTCCCTGGATCCATCCCCGCTTCACCCCCAAACATAAGCACTGGAGACCTTAGGAAGGAGAGAGGGGTTGTTCTAATTTCTGGCCTTCCCAGGGGTAAGTTCCTGACTCTCTTCCCTCCTCCTGTTTCCCCCCCCCCATCAGCCATCCAGCTATGCCCACTTGTTATCATTAAGTCTATAATGTCTTAAAGGAACTAATTATTAGAGCTGATGTGCCACGGTTCAGTATGGATCTTGAGAAGGAAAGTGATGACAAGAAGCTTTGCCAGAACAAAGAAAGCCAAAGAGATCCTAGGTCCTAGAGGAGAAAGTAATCTTGGATGCTGGAGGTGTACATGCATACACATGATATGTGAGTGTGTGTGCATCAAGCCTGGCAAAAGGAAAGTACAGGATGTGAACAGTGCACTGGTCTCCTCATTCTAAAGGAGAATTGGGGGAGGAAAGGAGCAGTACAGAGGGAAATTAAGTCACTACCTACAGCTGGAGAAATTACCAAAGTTCAGACGTAGAGTTTTTCTTGGGTCTGATAGAGACTGCTGGACACTCCCCCTTCAAAGACAATGGCCCTTCCACACCCTTCAAACTTGGGACTGAACCCACCCGAAGGGATTACCTTCCCGCCAAACAAGACACAGGCCTGTGAACAGTACCAACCATAAGGAATATGCTCCTCAGAACTATCAACATAGGACCCCAGAAAGGCAGCATTTACCCAAAGAGTTCAGAAGACATCAATGGGACTAAAAGAAGTAGAGAAACCAGGGAAGTGGGAAGAGTGTTGTCACACCAAGCTGACTGCAACTAACATTGTGAAAGAAAATGATGTGCATTAATGGTGCAGAAAGTTGATTATGCAAATCATAATAAAAAGGTTTATGTTTCTTTTTTTAAAAAAAGAACATTTTTCTTCTCAAGATGCCAAGAGCCATAATCTTTTTATGACTGCAATATTGGACACTGACTATGCCAGACTCTGAGGCAGCCATTTTACAGGAATCTCAACAGGCACTCTATGTAAAATATTTACTGTCATCTCTATTTTATAGATGAGGAAAGGGAGACTCAGAAAGGCTAGGCCATTTCCTCAACATCACACAGCTCATGAGTAGGGAGTTGGTCAACCTGGGACAATCAGAGTGCAGAACAGGTATTTGGACTTTATCTTCATTCGAAATGAAAGACATTACTACAATGCTGACTAGCGACATTACCAGCCTGGATTCAAATGCCCAGGCCCATTTTCATAACAACTTGACAATGGGCTGGAGATTCTCAGACAGGAGAGCTTCTTAAAATGCAGATTCCCAGTTACATCAAGAATGGTTCTGATCCTGGGGTCTGGGTCCTAGGAATTTGTACTGTAAACCACACTCAGCTGATTCTGAGCTAGAGGATGCAGTCTCAGGTCTTATCCGAGCTCCTGGGCCAAATCTCAGCACTGAGGTAGCTTAGCTATCTGTGTCTCTACCAAACACAGGCATCTCTGGTTCTCTCCCCTTTTAACACTCCCTTTTCTAACTTCCTTGGCTAGGATGAAGGATGTGAAGGAACAGGCCCAAATACAGAACACTCAGAGAGGTTACTTTTCCTCTAAGAAATTTGTTTTCACAACCCTAAAATTAGGGAAGAAGAACAGAAATGATTGATAGATATTTGGCTAACTTATTGACAGGCACTTGGATATGTTAGTTGAATAAATTGTTGATAGACTTTTCACAGATTTGGTAGAAAATTTGAAGAAATGTCTACTTATAACTGTTTTTTGTTATGTGCCGTCGAGTCATTTGCAACTCATGGCGACCCTATGTACAACAGCCCTAAACGCTGCTCTATCCTGTGCCAATCGCACTGCCTCTGACACACCCAT